>NC_057795.1:431857858-431858576 GCF_018294505.1 Triticum aestivum | reverse complement strand
AAGGAAGTGCGTCCGGGCAAAAAAAAAACGATTCGCCCCCCTGACTGCTGGGACCCACCAGCTACATCTTCGCAGGCAAGGAAGTGCCTAATAGTCGGGACCCACCTGGTCAAAGTGTACGTAGCGTTGTCATTCTGGTCGCGAAAGTGTACGTACATACTGGTCGATGTAGAGGCGCGCACGTGTCGTAGATGTAGAGGCGCACACGTGTCGTAGTAGAGGCGCGCATGTAGCATGTACACGTATGTACAGCGGCAAGGGTGCAAGAAAGAAAATACGGCCATGTATGTACATAGGGGCAGGGTCTCGAACTCCTACTCGCGCATACGTACATGGCTGGGTCGGAACGGAGAAACAGCGTCGTCGTCGTGTTCATGGGGAGGCAACGGAATGCGTCGTGTTCATCGGGAGGCAACAGAACACGTGGGAGCCAACCGGCTGGGTCTGAACGGAATGCGTGGTCGTGTTCATCGGGAGGGCTTGGACGGAACAGGCGATGGAAACGAGGCCTGGCGTATCGCACAACAGAGGAAACGGCCTTGTGTTCGACCGACCACGTTTGAAACGGGGTCCTGTTGATCAGGAGGGGCCTGGTGTACCGCAAAACGGAGGAAATGGACCTCCTACGGTCGAAACGGGGGTCCTGTTGTCCTGTTGATCGGGAGGGGTGTGGCGTACCGCAAAACGGACGAAACAGACTTGTGTTGGAACACTACGG
>NC_057795.1:431826941-431857688 GCF_018294505.1 Triticum aestivum | reverse complement strand
CAAAACGAGACTCCACGGGATACTGTTCATCTCCACCGTTGACCTCCTCCAGCCTCCACGGGCTACCGTCGACCTCCTCCAGCCTCCACAGGCTCCTGTTCATCCAGCCTCCACCGCATGCTACTCCACCGGCCACTGTTCAACCACCCCTCCACGGGCACCCCTCCACCGTCTACTGTTCATCCAGCCCTCCACAGCACGGGGTCCTGTTCAACCACCCCTCCACGGCCACCCCTCCACCGTCTACTGTTCATCCAGCCCTCCACACCACGGGTTCCTGTTCCTCCAGAGGCAACGCCAGTGCTCACTGTTCATCCAACCCCCCCGCAACGCTCACTGTTCATCCCAAAGGCAGCATCGATCGGCTTCAGTTAGCAGCAGTAGTGAAGGAATCGCTCCATCGGGTTCAGTTAACAACCAACGATCGATCACTCGGGTTCAGTAACGCGTAGCCTGCAGTGCAATCGCTCGGGTTCAGTTAGAGCCCAACACCTCGCTCGGGTTCAGTTAGAGCCAATGCCTCGCACACACGCGTGTATGTACGAGAGAAACGCGCATCGCTCCGCCCCCGACCTCCCGCCGTAACCGGCAACTCCCCGAAATTTTCCTCCCCCTCGCTTCTACCACGGTTTTTTCTGTCATGGACGGCCCAAAGAATGTCATGCAGTTGCGTCTCCGGCCCGCCCAGGACGAAAAGCCCATTTTCTATCATGATTTTTTGTCATAGAAGTAGGAGCCCACCACATTTATGATGATACCGGGTTTTGTCACAATTATCGTCATAGAAGTGTCATATGTATGACAGAAAAAAATTTCGTTCGGCCCAAAATGTCACGGATGTGTCTTTTTTGTAGTGTAGATCGACACGATTCTGCATCTACTACTATTACTCCACACATCGACCGCTATCCAGCATCCATCTAGATTATTAAGTTCATAAGAACAGAGTAACGCATTAGGCAAGATGACATGATGTCGAGGGATAAACTCAAGCAATATGATATAAACCCCATCTTTTTATCCTCGATGGCAACAATACAATACGTGCCTTGCTGCCCCTGCTGTCACTAGGAAAGGACACTGCAAGATTGAACCCAAAGCTAAGCCTTCTCCCATTGCAAGAAAGATCAATCTAGTAGGCCAAACCAAACTGATAATTCCAATAGACTTGCAAAGATAACCAATCATACATAAAAGAATTTAGAGGAGATTCAAATATTGTTCATAGATAATCTTGATCATAAACCCACAATTCATCGGATCTCGACATACACACCGCAAAAAGAGTTACATCACATAGATCTCCAAGAAGATCGAGGAGAACTTTGTATTGAGAATCAAAGAGAGAGAAGAAGCCATCTAGCTAATAACTATGGACCCGAAGGTCAGTGGTAAACTACTCACACTTCATCAGAGAGGCTATGGCATTGATGTAGAAGCCCTCCATGATCGATTCCCCCTCCGGTGGAGCGCCGAAAAAGGCCCCAAGATGGGATCTCGCGGGTACAGAAGGTTGCGGCGGTGGAAATAGGGTTTCCTGGTGCTCCTGGATGTTTTCAGGGTATGTGAATATATATAGGCGAAGGAAGTCGGTCAGGGGAGCCACGATGGGCCCATGAGGGTGAGGGGCACGCCCACCCCCCTGGAGCATGCCTCCCTGCCTCGTGGCCGCCTTGTTTCTTTCTTGACATCCATTCCAAGTCTCCTGAATTGTGTTTGTTCCAAAAATAAGTCTCCTGAAGGTTTCATTCCGTTTGGACTCCGTTTGATATACCTTTTCTGCGGAACACTGAAATAGGCTAAAAAACAGCAATTTGGGCTGGGCCTCCGGTTAATAGGTTAGTCCCAAAAAAATATAAAAGTGCTTAGTAAAGCCCATAAACATCCAAAACAGGTAATATAATAGCATGGAACAATCAAAAATTATAGATACGTTGGAGACGTATCAAGCATCTCCAAGCTTAATTCTTGCTCGTCCTCGAGTAGGTAAATGATAAAAATAGAATTTTTGATGTGGAATGCTACCTAGCATATTTCTCAATGTAATTTTCTTTATTATGGCATGAATGTTCAGATCCAAATGATTCAAGATAAAAGTTTAATATTGACATAAAAATTGCAATACTTCAAGCATACTAACAAGTAATCATGTCTTATCAAAATAACATATCCAAAGAAAGCTTATCCCTACAAAATCATATAGTTAGGCCATGCTTCATTTTCGTCACACAAAATGCTCCCATCATGCACAACCCCGAAGCAATTGGTTCATACTTTTTAACGCGCTTCAGCTTTTTTAACCCTCACGTTATACATGAGCGTAAGCCATGGATATAGCACTATGGGTGGAATAGAATATGATGATAGGGATTGTGTGGAGAAGACAAAAAAAGGAGAAAGTCTCACATGACTAGGCGTATCAACGGGCCATGGAGATTCCCATTAATAGATATCAATGTGAGTGAGTAGGGATTGCCATGCAATGGATGCACTAGAGCTATAAATTTATGAAAGCTCAACAAAATAAACTAAGTGGGTGTGCATCCAACTCGCTTGCTCACGAAGACCTAGGGCATTTTGAGGAAGCCCATCATTGGAATATACAAGCCAAGTTCTATAATGAAAAATTCCCACTAGTATATGAAAGTGACAACATAGGAGACTCTCTATCATGTAGATCATGGTGCTACTTTGAAGCACAAGTGTGGAAAAAGGATAGTAACATTGTCCCTTCTCTCTTTTTCTCTCATTTCTTTCTTTCTTTTTTTTCTCTTTTTTATTTTGGCGGGCTTCTTTGGCCTCTTTTTTTATTTGGGCTTCTTTGGCCTCTTTTACTTTTTGTAAAGTCCGGAGTCTCATCCCGACTTGTGGGGGAATCATAGTCTCCGTCATCATTTCCTCACTTGGGACAATGCTCTAATAATGGAAATCTTCACACTTCTACTTATTTATTACAACTCAAGAATTACAACTCAATACTTAGAACAAAATATGACTCTATGTGAATGCCTCCGATGGTGTACCAGGATATGCAATGAATCAAGAGCAACATGTATGAAAGAATTATAAAGGTAGCTTTGCCACAAATACGATGTCAACTACATGATCATGCAAAAGCAATATGACAATGATGGAGCGTGTCATAATAAACAGAACGGTGGAAAGTTGCATGGCAATATATCTCGAAATGGCTATGGAAATGCCATAATAGGTAGGTATGGTGGCTGTTTTGAGGAAGGTATATGGTGGGTGTATGATACCGGCGAAAGTTGCCGGCACAAGAGAGGCTAGAAATGGTAGAAGGGTGAGAGTGCGTATAATCCATGGACTCACATTAGTCATAAAGAACTCATATACTTATTGCAAAAGTTTATTAGCCCTCGAAGCAAAGTACTACTACGCATGCTCCTAGGGGAAGGGTTGGTAGGAGTTAACCATCGCACGATCCCGACCTCCACTCATAAGGAAGGCAATCAAAGAACACCCCATGCAACAAATTTGTCACACAATGTTTACCATACATGCATGCTACGAGACTTGCCAACTTTAACACAAGTATTTCTCAATTTCATAATTACCCAACTAGCATGACTCTAACATTACCACCTTTATATCTGTAAACAATTATCAAATATCAAATTGATCATAGTATCCAATGCACTCTATATGATAGTTTTTATTATACCCAACTTGGATGTCCATCATATTAGGACCAATTTTGTAACCAAGGAAAATACCATTCTGTTATAAAAGACTCTCAAAATAATATAATTAAGCATGAGAGATCAATAATTTCTACAAAATAAAACCACCCCCATGCTCTAAAAAGATATAAGTGAAGCACCAGAGCAAAATTGTCTAGCTCAAAAGATACAAGTGAAGCACATAGAGTATTCTAATAAATTCTGATTCATGTGTGTCTCTACCAAAAGGTGTGTACAGCAAGGATAATTATGGTAAACTAAAAACAAAGACTCATATCATACAAGACGCTGCAAGCAAAACACATATCATGTGGTGAATAAAAATATAGCCTCAAGTAAAGTTACCGATGGACGAAGAAGAAAGAGGGGATGCCTTCTGGGGCATCCCCAAGCTTAGGCTTTTGGTTGTCCTTGAATTTTACCTTGGGGTGCCTTGGGCATCCCCAAGCTTAGGCTCTTGCCACTCCTTATTATGTAATCCGTCAAATCTTCACCCAAAACTTGAAAACTTCACAACACAAAACTCAACAGAAAATCTCGTGAGCTCCGTTAGTGCAAGAAAGCAAACCACCACTTTAAGGTACTGTAATGAACTCATTATTTATTTATATTGGTGTTAAACCTACTGTATTCCAACTTCTCTATGGTTCATACCCCCCCGATACTAGCCATAGATTCATCAAAATAAGCAAGCAACACACGAAAAACAGAATCTGTCAAAAATAGAAAAGTCTGTTGTAATCTGTAACTTTCGAATACTTCTGGAACTCTAAATATCCTACCAAAATAGGAAGTCATAGGCAATTTGTCTATTAATCTTCTGCAAAAAGAATCAACTAAAAAGCACATTTCTGTGATTTATAAAACTTATTCTCGTGCGTGCAAAAGTTTATGTTTTTCAGCAAGATCAAATTAACTATCACCCAAGATGATCCTATAGGTTCTACTTGGCACAAACACTAATTAAAACATAAAACCACATCTAACCAGAGGCTAGATGAATTATTTAATACTAAACAGTAACAAAAAGTAAGGAACAAAAATAAAATTGGGTTGCCTCCCAACAAGCGCTATCGTTTAACGCCCCTAGCTAGGTATAAAAGCATGAATAGATCTAAGTATTGCCATCTTTGGTATTCAATTCATAGGTGGCTCTCATAATAGATTCATAAGGTAATTTTATTTTCTTCCTAGGAAAGTGTTCCATGCCTTTCCTTAATGGAAATTGGAATCTAATATTTCCTTCTTTCATATCAATAATTGCACGAATCGTTCTAAGGAAAGGTCTACCAAGAATAATTGGACATGAAAGATTGCAATATATATCAAGAACAATAAAATCTACGGGCACATAATTCCTATTTGCAACAATAAGAACATCATTAATCCTTCCCATAGGTTTCTTAATGGTGGAATCCGCAAGGTGCAAGTTTAAAGAGCAATCATCAAATTCACAGAAACCTAACACATCACACAAAGTTTTTGGAAATCGTGGAAACACTAGCACCCAAATCACACAAAGCATAGAATTCATGATCTTTAATTTTAATTTTAATAGTAGGTTCCCACTCATCATAAAGTTTTATAGGGATAGAAACTTCTAATTCAAGTTTTTCTTCATAAGACTGCATTAAAGCATCAACGATATGTTTAGTAAAAGCTTTATCTTGACTATAAGCATGAGGAGAATTTAACACGGATTGCAACAAGGAAATACAATCTATTAAAGAACAATTATCATAATTAAATTCCTTGAAATCAAAAATAGTTGGTTCATTGCTATGTAAAGTTTTGACCTCTTCAATCCCACTTTTACCAATTTTTGCATCAATATCTAAAAACTCTGAATCATTGGGACGCCTTTAAACTAAAGTTGACTCATCTCGAGTACCATCATTATCAAGATTCATATTGCAAAACAAAGATTTAATAGGAGACACATCAATCACTTTTAGATCTTCATCATTATATCCTTCTAACCCTTCTGGCTTGGCGGCCATCTTATTAACTAAGGTGGCCTGCTTATCAGAAATTTGGGCTATTGATTTTTCAAGATGAGCAAACTGAAAATTCAAACTATAAAATTCCTTATACATGTCATCAAGCTCTTTATTCATGTATTCCATAAAGTTTTTTTTTGTTCTTTTAGCTCGTTTCTAAAGAAATTATTATGCTCAAATTGTAAAGTCATAAAGCTTCTAACGTTGTTCAATTTCTTCCAACCTTCTAAGGTGAGGATCAACATTTTTAGGCAAGGCCATTAGGGCAAACAGGCACACACAAGAAGCAAGCGAAAAATAGGCGAACGGGAAGAATAGGGCGAATAAAATGGCAAGGGTGAAGTGGGGGAGAGGAAAACGAGAGGCAAATGGCAAATAATGTAATGCGAGGGAGAAGAGTTTGTGATGGGTACTTGGTATGTCTTGACTTATGTGTAGACCTCCCTGGCAACGGCGCCAGAAATCCTTCTTGTTACCTCTTGAGCACTGTGTTGGTTTTCCCTGGAAGAGGAAAAGGTGATGTAGCAAACTAGCGTAAGTATTTCCCTCAGTTTTGAGAACCAAGGTATCAATCCAGTAGGAGGCTACACGCAAATCCCTCGTACCTACACAAACAAATAAGAACCTCGCAACCAACGCGATAAAGGGGTTGTCAATTCCTTCACGGCCACTTGCGAAAGTGAGATCTGATAGAGATAATAATAAGATAAATATTTTTGGTATTTTTATGATATAGATTGGGAAGTAAAGATTGCAAAATAAAAGTAGATGTGAAACTTATATGATAAAAGATAGACCCGGGGGCCATAGGTTTCAATAGTGGCTTCTCTCAAGATAGCATAAGTATTACAGTGGGTGAACAAATTACTGTTGAGCAATTGATAGAAAAGTGCATAGTTATGAGAATATCTAGGCATGATCATGTATATAGGCATCACGTTTGCGACAAGTAGATCGAAATTATTCTACATCTACTACTTCGACTCCACACATCGACCTCTATCCAGCATGCATCTAGAGTATTAAGTTCATAAGAACAAAGTAATGCATTAGGCAAGATGACATGATGTAGAGGGATAACCTCAAGCAATATGATATAAAACCCCATCTTTTTATCCTCGATGGCAACAATACAATACATGCCTTGCTGCCCCTGCTGTCACTGGGAAAGGACACTGCAAGATTGAACCCAAAGCTAAGCACTTCTCCCATTGCAAGAAAGATCAATCTAGTAGGCCAAACCAAACTGATATTTCGAAGAGACTTGCAAAGATAACCAATCATACATAAAAGAATTCAGAGGAGATTCAAATATTGTTCATAGATAATCTTGATCATAAACCCACAATTCATCGAATTTCGACAAACACACCACAAAAAGTGTTACATCAAATAGATCTCCAAGAAGATCGAGGAGAACTTTGTATTGAGAATCAAAGAGAGAGAAGAAGCCATCTAGCTAATAACTATGGACCCAAAGGTCTGTGGTAAACTACTCACACTTCATCGGAGAGGCTATGGTGTTGATGTAGAAGCCCTCCATGATCGATTCCCCCTCCGGCGGAGCGCTGGAAAAGGCCCCAAGATGGGATCTCACGGGTACAGAAGGTTGCGGCGGTGGAAATAGGGTTTCCTAGTGCTCATGGATGTTTTTAGGGTATGTGAATATATATAGGCGAAGGAAGTCGATCAAGGGAGCCACGAGGGGCCCACGAGCATGGGGGGCATGCCCACCCCCCTGGGGCGCGCCTCCCTGCCTCGTGGCCGCCTCGTTTCTTTCTTGACATCCACTCCAAGTCTCCTGGATTGCGTTTGTTCCAAAAATAACTCTCCCAAAGGTTTCATTCCGTTTAGACTCCGTTTGGTATTCCTTTTCTGTGAAACACTGATATAGGCAAAAAAACAGCAATGTGGGCTGGGCCTCCAGTTAATAGGTTAGTCCCAAAAATAATATAAAAGTGCTTAGTAAAACCCATAAACATCCAAAATGGGTAATATAATAGCATGGAACAATCAAAAATTATAGATACATTGGAGATGTATCACTGACCAAGTGCGTTTTTGGTGTGCCAGCAGGCAAGCTCTTGGGTTTTATGGTTTCTGAACGGGGTATTGAAGCTAACCCGGTGAAAATTAAGGCTATTACTTCCCTAGCTAAGCCGGCGTGTATTAATGACATCCAGCGTTTGGCGGGTCGGATCGCGGCTTTGAGCCGGTTTATAAGCCGCCTAGGAGAGAAGGCTATCCTTCTATATCAGATGATGAAAAAGACAGATGATTTAGTCTAGAGTGATGCTGCTAATGAAGCGTTTGAAGCCTTGAAGAAACAGCTGGCCGAGCCGCCAGTCCTTGTTGCTCCTATTGACAAGGAGCCATTGTTGTTATATGTGGCTGGTAATGCCCGGGCTGTCAGCGTAGCTATTGTGGTGGAATGGAAGGAAGCAGGCAAGGAATATCTGGTTCAGCGGCCGGTTTACTACATCAGTGAAGTGCTTATTGAGTCCAAGCAGATGTATCCGCACTGGCAAAAGCTCGTATATGGGGTGTTCATGGAGAGTCAAAAGATCAAGCAATATTTTCTAGGTCATCCCATCACCGTGGTTAGTTCTGCTCCTTTAGGGATATTACTCAAAACAAAGAAGCCATAGGTCGGATAGCCAACTAGGCCATTGAGCTTGGACCTCATGGTTTGAAGTATATGCCTCGCACGACCATCAAGTCCCAAGCACTTGTGGATTTCATCAATGATTGGACAGAACTACAAATGCCTGAGGAGAAGCCGGATCACATGTATTGGACCATTCACTTTGATGGGTCCAGGCAATTTGAGGGCTCGGGGGCTGGAGTTGTTTTGACTTCCCCGCGAGGTGACAAGTTTTGCTATGTTTTACGGTTAATGTTCCCTTACACTAACAATGCAGCTGAGTATGAGGCCTTACTCCATGGTCTTCGGATGGCTAAGGAGATGAATTTAAGCCGGGTGAGATGTTTCGGCGATTCAGATTTGGTGGATCAACAAGTTTCAGGCAGTTGGGATTCTAAGGATCCACTCATGGCGGTTTATGCTATTGCACCGCGAGGTTGATGCTATTGCTGGTCACTTCAAAGGTTATCAAGTTGAACATGTTGATCGCAGGAAGAATGAGGCGGCTGATGCTTTAAGCTGGTTAGGGTCCCAGCGTAAGTTGGTGCCACCTAACACTTTCCTGGATATTTTGCATAACCCTTCAGTCAAATTGCCCACAGAGGAATATCTTGCTATTCCTGACCCAGAGGCGCAATTGGTGGCGGCTCTTCATGCTATTACTGATTGGACAGTTCCATATTTGGCTTATATGACCTAGGGTGAGTTACCTAAAGATGAGACTTTAGCCAGGCAGATAACCCGGCGGTCTAAGTCGATGACAATTGTCAACGGAGAGCTACACCATTGCAGTGTTACAGGGGCATTTCAACATTGTGTTTCTCCAGAGGAGGGTCGTGAAATTATTCGCGAGATTGATGAAGGAGATTGTGGTCATCATGCCGGCTCTAAATCTCTCGCGGCTAAGGCTTTTCGTCATGGGTTTTATTGGCTAACGGCTCATGCTGATGCAGAGGATTTGGTCAGTAAATGTGATGGTTGTCAGAAATTTTTGCGACGAGCTCATGTGCCGGCTCAAGAATTGAGGATTATTCCAATTACTTGGCCGTTTGCAGTTTGGGGGCTTGATATGGTTGGGCCTTTCAAAAGTTCCAAAGATAAAAAGACTCACCTTTTGGTGGCGGTTGACAAGTTTACAAAATGGGTTGAAGCAGAGCTGGTTAGTAAGTGTGACACGGCGACGGCGGTTCAATTCATCAAAAAGGTGATTTTCCGTTTTGGCTTTCCCCATAGCATTATAACTGATAATGGCACTAATTTATCCAAGGGTGCTATGAAAGAATTTTCTCAACATGAGCATATCCGGCTTGACGTGTCATCAGTGGCTCACCCCCAGACTAATGGTCAAGCTGAGAGAGCCAATCAAGAGATCCTGAGAGGCATCAAGCCCCGGCTTATGGTTCCTTTGCATAGGACGCCAGGTTGTTGGGTGGAGGAGTTACGTTCAGTGTTATGGAGCATCAATACCACCCCCAATAGATCTATGGGTTACACGCCTTTCTTCATGGTTTACGGAGCAGAGGCGGTTCTCCCTAGTGACATCCGTCATGACTCACCCCGCATGGCGGCTTATGTTGAAGCTGATAATAAAAAAGCTCGTCAGGATGCACTTGACCTGTTGGATGAGGAGCGTGACCTTGCGGCGGCTCGTTCAGCAATTTACCAGAACGATCTGCGCCACTATCACAGCCGCCGGGTTAAAACCAGAACCTTTCAGGAAGGTGATTTGGTGCTCCAGCTTATCTAGGATCAATCTGATATGCACAAGCTATCCCCACCTTGGGAAGGGCCCTTTGTGGTCAGCAAAAATCGAAACAATGGGCCATACTACCTTATCGATGTTCGAGACCACAAGGACTCACGCATGTCGGAGGAGGAGACCTGCCGGCCATGGAATATTTCTCATCTTCGGCCTTATTACACCTGAGCCACTGGCTCTTGTGATGTACATATTATGAAAATGTATATATTATGATGAATATAATAAAGCCATCATCCCTAATAATGCAGGGTTTCATTTATGAGAATAATGAGTCTTTATTGTCATGATCATTTCGGGGCTTCCTGCTCACTGAGCATAGCTATGACTACCCTTTTGGTCCGGCTTGTACGCCATGATTACAAAATACTTGGGGGCTTCCTATTCAACGAGCATAGCTATGACTACCCTTTGATCCGGCTTACAGGCTGGGCTGTAAACATCACTTGGGGGCTTCCTGTTCAAACATAGGTGTATTCACCAAAGAGAACATAGTGTCACTACCCACTTGACTGGCTTGGAACACCAGGTGTATTCACCAAAGTTTCCAGGTCATCTTGTTCAAACATAGGTGTATTCACCAAAGAGGACATAACCTTTTTGGCATGGAATGCCAGGTGTATTCACCAAAACTTTCTGGGTTAGCTTGTTCAAACATAGGTGTATTCACCAAAGAGAACATAACCCTTCAGGCTTGGAAGCCAGGTGTATTCGCCTAAAAACCCCGGTTATCCTGCCTTTTTAAGTCTGCCACTCCGTCCAGGTAATCCTGGAATGACCCACCGTACTTTTGATAGTCAATCTTATACAAGACCCTAAACTTGTCAAAGTTAAAACAACGATTGGTCATGTGAGGCCCGACTTATAAGGTTTTAAGGTTTAACTCATTGGCTGTGCGGCCCATGAAAGCACTTGATTTTTAGGCCTGGCCGCCTATGAAAGCCTTGATTTTTTGTTATTTGATTTGAACATTTTTTTGAGGTTCCTCTACTGTGATATGTTAATGCATGGTTGAAAACCGATGAGAGCTATGATGCTTTATGGTTCATATATGAAATTATCTAGTGTTTATTAACCCGGCCTGGCTTTGGACTATAAGTCGCCAGTGTATGATGATCTTATATACTTGGAGGTGCTGTGCTCTAAGTTTTGGGATATTACCCCTTGCTGCATATGGTTTTGTAAGCCGGCAGTATATGACAATTGAACAGGGCATTGTGCGTTCAATTTTTTGGGTTGTCACCCTTATTACACTGGTATGATAAGCTGGCAGTATGACCAAATATCACAGGTATGATATTTTTTGTTATGATTATATATGCTTATGATTAAACCGGCCCTAGTTATGAATTGTTTAAGTCACCAGTGGTTTTATATGGGGTATTATGACCCATCCTACGGTAAACTGCCAGGGCACTTTTGATGTGTTTGTATGCAGGATCAAACTCAAATTGCTGGCATTGTAAGCATAAGTGACAGATCTTAAATTGGCTGTCAACAATGTCATGTAAAACAAAACATGCACGATGGCATGGCAGATCAAGAGTTTAAACTAGCCTATACAAGGCATCTGATGGCCCAACGAGAATAAGTGTTTTAGAGTTCTCCTCACAGCAAAGTATGCTGCTTAATGCACCAACTTATGACTATTGGCGGGTTGAAGCCTCCGGGTCGTCCTGTGCTTCTTCTTCATCTTCAGATCCTTGGTTATCCACCAGCTAGAAGTCAGGCGTAGCCCAGTTGATATCGGTCAACGCTCTAAATGCCGCTTCGTCATCAATGAGGTTTGATGGATCAATATCAGGAGGGAAGGTGTGCTTACAAATCGGCGGGATGAGATCTATTGGCTCGTGAACCAGCACGCAAACTCTCTTGTTGGTAGCATCATAAGCCGCCTAGTATGTGGATACACTGGTTTCATCAGCCAACTTGCTTTGAAGTCAGATCCGTCTTCTTTGACACTGGGGCAGCTTAGCCAAATCTTCTAGGTCAAGATCGGCCTGCCATGCCTTTGCCCGGCTTAAGGTAGTTAAGGCACCGACTCTGGCAGTTCCTTGTTTTACGTCATCAATTCTTTTGGGCAGTTGAAAGTGCTACTATCGACTAGAGGGGGGTGAATAGGCGATTTTTATGAAAGTCTTCAAAACATGGAAGTTTCGAAGACAAACAACAGAAATGACCTAATTGTAATACAGCGGAAGATAAACTACCCAAAGCAAGCCACAGTCAAGTATACAAAGATATGAAAGTACGGTACTAATAGCAGCTAGGTAGTAAGGATCAAGATGGAAGATAGTATGAAGCCAACCAACAGTAGTAGTCAAGGAATGAAGTCAAACAGATACACAAATAGGCAATGACTTCACGAAGACAAACTAAAGTAAGGATGGGAAGGGATAGAACCAGTTGCTTGTTGAAGACACATGATTTGTTGGACCAGTTCCAGTTGCTGTGACAACTGTAAGTCTGGTTAGGGAGGCTGAGATTTAACTCAGAAGACCGTGTCTTCACCTTATTCCCCTTGAGCTAAGGACACCCAGTCCTCGCCCAATCACTCTGGTAAGTCTTCAAGGGAGACTTCCAAACCTTCACAGACTTCATTCACCGGCAATCCACAATGACTCTTGGATGCTCAGAACGCGATGCCTAACCAGCTGGAGGATTCACAGTCCTCAAGTGTAATAAGTCTTCAGGTCACACAGACAGAAAGACTTCAGTGATGCCTAACACTCTTTCGCTCTGGGTGTTTGGGCTTTGTCCTCGCAAGGATTTTTCTCTCTCTCAAATGCTTCGAGGTGGGTTGCTCTCAAACGACAAAAGCTGTGCACAAACTCTGAGCAGCCACCAATTTATGGTGTAGGGGGTGGGCTATTTATAGCCACTAGGCAACCCGACCTGATTTGTCCAAAATGACCCTGGGTCACTAAGGAACTGACACGTGCTCCAACGGTCAGATTTCAAACACACGCGGCAACTTTACTTGGGCTACAAGCAAAGCTGACTCATCCATCTCTAGATAAGGTTTGCTCTCATTGTCTTCGCTCGAAGACATAGGATTTGAGTTGAGCATCACTTCAGTCACTCTGACTTAGTTCACTTGGACCCCACTTAACAGTATGGTGGTTCCTATGACTCAACAAAGAAGAAAAGGAAACAGCGAAACCACACAGTATTCGCGCTCCATAGTCTGCACACAATGTCTTCTCATGTCATAGTCTTCAATATGAATATCTTATCATACCACCATTGTCTTCAATGTCTTCATACATTTTTAGGGGTCATCTCCGGTAGGTAAACCGAATCAATGAGGGACACTACCTGCGTTATCCTGCAATTCTCACAAGCGCATTAGTCCCTCAACCAACTTTGTCGTCAATACTCCAAAACCAACTAGGGGTGGCACTAGATGCACTTACAATCTCCCCCTTTTTGGTGATTGATGACAAACTGGTTGAAGTTTTCAATGGGGATAAAGTATGTGAAATTGTAAGGATAGGGAATTGTCTTCATAAGTTGCAAGGGCTCCCCTTGAAGATGTGCATATAAGTAATTTGCTTTTGGAATGCAAATGCACATGGCAGGTTGTACTTGTGGAGATCCACTTCAATTTATGAAGATAATTCATCATGCATGAAATGATATAGCAAGTAGAATGACATGCATAATGAAAAATGGACGTCTTCAGAATGATCTAAGTGCGGAAGTTATCATCGCACATGCGGAATTTATCATCGCATCACAGTAAAGCGAATAAGTAGCAGACGACCATCAAGTTTAGGTGTTACAACTCAGAGAACCAAAAGTTTCAAAAGGCAAGAGTTGTAAGCACGAAGCAAAATATAATGCAACCGCCCATATGAACCCGCTTGAAGACTATCAACTCATACACTTCTCCCCCTTTTGTCAACTCATATGCTTCTCCCCCTTTTGTCAGTAAGGACCAAAAAGTTTTGAAGACATAGAGCATCTACTCGTCATCATGAGTAGGTGAAGCAGCTGGGTTGTCGTCTTTGGTTGGCGGTGCAGATGAACTTGGTGCAGTGTCGATGCGCGCAGTAGTAGGAGGTGGTGAAGTAGCATCATCTTCATCATCGATCACTCTGGCATTTACCGTTGCCGTGGAGGAAGAATATTCAGAGTCTTCAAGAGATGGAGTACGACGTAGGACAGCAGTCCGTGGAGGAGTGGAGTCAAACTAGAATCTTTCATTGAAGCCATCGTCTTGAAGATCAGCTTCAGCACTAAGCGGGGTCAAACTCTTCCATGATCACCGGCAAGTTTTATGAGCAACAAAGGCATTCTTGGTGGCAAGATTGCGAATGCGATTGACATCCACCAAGAGGCTTTGCATCTGTCTCTTGAGCCAGAAATGATGCTTATCCTATTTCTGATGAAGGGCCACAAGAAGTTCTCGGTCATTGAGAACGCGAGAACGCTTCCGAGGCCTTTGTGCAATGGTGCTTTCAGTGGCTTCAGTGGGTGCTCTATGAGGCAGACGAGTGTTTCCAGCCAGTGGATAGATTCGTGTCGCTGCTTGAACACCTTCAATAGGCTGATTGAAGCTTTGGTGCTCGGCATTCTGAAGACAAAGAGGCGTCTTGGCAGGGTCAGAGTATATAGCATCAACTGACATATCAACCTCTGGCAGAAAGATTATATGATTGCGAGCAGAGGGCTGATAATTGACAGACGAGTGTCGCTTGATGAGGCGCATGACCCATGTAGCATAAAACTTCAGACCAAATAGGTCAGAGCCGGAAGCAGCAAGTTGCCAGATGAAGAATTCTTGAGTGTTGAAGCTGATGCCATTGAGAATATAGAAGACCAAAGTCTTCATAGCTCCTTCAAGCTTGGCCGCTGATGAATGTCCTTTGACTGGCCATAGAGTTCGCCTGATGATATGATATATGGTACGAGGCAGATACTCGAGGTCTTCAACAAAGAACTCTGTTGGATATTCAGCGTCAGATGGCAAGGGCTTCATCATGCTTAACATCTGGCTCATATTGGGTTCTGGCTTATGGAAGATACTCTCTACAGCATTCCGGTGTAGCTGACAGTCAGGTTCATATAGTTCTCCTGGAGTGGCTAGCCCTGTAAGCTCGATGATATCCATAGCTTTGGCTTCATGATGAACATTTCCAGTCATCCACTCGAGAACCCATGTCTTGATGTCCCTGTAGTAGCCGCGAATGTGTAGAGTGGCATAGAATTGAAGCAATAGCTCTTCATTCCAATGTTCTTTGTCTGTCACAAAGTGGAGCAGACCAGCATCACGAAAGCAATCAAGTGCTTCTTCTAAGCATGGCAGTCCAGCAATGGCTTCAGTGTCAAGGCACATATGTGGGAAAATGCGCCCTTGATCATATAGTACGCATGAGTAATAGCTTCTTTGCTGATAGCTCCAGAACCGATCTGATGATATCCTTGGCTTGGAGTAGGGGTTCTTGGCGCTGTCAAAGAAGGTATTGTGGCTTTTGAAGCCATTAGCATTGAAGGACCCTGGTGAGTTGGCAGTACCTGGAAACCTTGGCAACCTTGGCTTTGGCTTCTGGACCTGAGGCCTATGCTCAACATGATAGTCAATTTGAGGTCCTGAGGCATTTGGCGGAGGCACCAGAATGGGCCATCAGACAGTGGTAAGCTGACCATGACTGTATGCTTGCTCAATTGTGTGAGGCCTTGGTGGCGGAATAGGAGCAGGGGCAACAGCTGAGGCGTCAGGCTGCACAACAGGTGCTTCGGGAGCAGTTGTCATATTAACTTCAGGTGCATCATCCTCATTGGCTTCAGGTGCAGCAGCTTCAGTGGTTTCAGGTTCAGTGGCCGTATTTGCTTCAGGCACACTGGTTGGTGCAGGCTCCACATTAGCATCAGCCATGACTATGTCATTGGCTTCATTGGTGTTGGTGGTGGCAGCCTCAACATTGTTGACCTCCTCTTGACGAACAGGAGGGTCGGGCACAGGCACGTTCACATCAGGAACTTCTTCTTCTTCAATTACTGGGGGAGTAGGTACACGTACTTCTTCTTGATTTTCTTCGGCTGATGCAGCCGGAATGTCTTCAGCAGCATGTGCTTCAGACTCGGAGACATTCACAGTTGGAGCAGGTTCAGAAAATACTTGACGTGCAATGGGTGAACGTTGCACTTCTCCTTCTGGAACGCTCGACAGAGGGACTTGAGGCCTTTGTCCTTTGCGAAGCCTGCGAAATGCTGGCTTCACCTTAGGAGATGGAGTTGGCTGGGCCTGAAAGTCTTCATCCTCTTCTTGCACGGGGGGTGTAGCTTGTTGTTGTTGTTGGGGAGTACTGGGGGAATCTTGTAGTTGTGGGTGATCAGCCCATGATGCATCCTGAGTAATTTGCGTCAGAGGACGACCAATGCTGATGAGTTTGCTGTTCGTATGAACAGGCGATGATACCACGTCATGTTCGATCTGAGGAAGAACTTCATCATCAGTTACATTGTCATCATGACCAATGTCTTCAGCAGCGGTGGGTTCAGCTGCTGGAATATCTTCAGCTTCATGAGCCTCTGTGGGAGCAGGCTCATGGACTACCATCCTTCGTTCTTGATGTTCTGACGCTGGGCGAACCTATGAAATGGGTTCAACGACTAAGGGCTCTGTGGAAGCAGCCCTAGTCTTCTTGGTCTTGCGCTTCTTCTTGGAGGGAGCGGCATCAGAGGCTTCAGTGTTCTTTCTCTTTCTGGCTTTAGCCTCGGCAGCCCTCGTCTTCTTCTGTTCTGAAGCGGTTTTGGTGACCTTTGGCTTCGAGCCAGTCATGCTACTTGGGAAGATAATGCGAGGGGCTTCTTGGCTTGAAGGTTCAGGCTGTTCAGCAGGAAGCTTCTTCTTCTTCTTTGCAGCCATCCTGGGGTCAATGCCAGGACGGCCAAGTGAATTGCGCTTCTCGGCCTCATTGTAGGCGAGCACACACTTATCAGCCAAAATCTTCATGCACTCTCGAGAGCCCTGAGCTTCTTCATGCTTCTTCAGAAAAGCTTCTTTAAGCTCATGGAGCATGACTTTGAAGTTGCGGACGTCTTGAACACTTAGCTTGGCCACATGCTTCTTGAATTGAGCCTTCTCAAAATCAATCTTATTCTTGAGCTCAATGATGCGCTGAGCGAGAGCTAGCTCAGAAGCAATGGCTCCATTGAAGGAGACACTGAGGCCGATGGGGAGCTGTAAATCTTCAAAGCTGACATTGGGGGTGTCGAACCACTCATCAATGAAATTGTGGATGATGGCCACATCAAAGAGAGGCAAGTTGCTGAAGATTTCTGCTTCTTCCTTGCTCTTGATCAGCTGCTCAAGGGCATCATTAGCAAGATCTTCATCACTTGACAGATCAATGGGTTCTTCATGCAGAATTGCGGCAGGAGTCAAGGCTCTTTGATCAGATGGTCTGACAAGTTGCTTTTTCTTCTCCGTTCTCTTGGAGACACGGGATTGATCTTCAAACTGCACACTGGCTTCAGGAGGTGCAGTGGCCAGTGGCTTCGCACGAGAAGTCTTCGGAGGGGCAGCTGATGTTGAAGCCTTTGTCTTCTTTTGCTTCTGCGGCTTTGGAGGAGGAGCAGGGGCTTCATCGGAGTCAGCATCATTGTCAGAATGATCTACTCTGGCACCTTGGACCACGATGTAGGTGATGAGGCCGTCAAGGTTGGAGAAGGGGCCGATGACATTGGGGTTAGCATCACGGGAGCCGTCAGCACGGGGAGCAGAGGGACCTGGGTTGAAGTCCAAACCCAAGGACTTCTTGTTCTTCTTGGCCGAAGCCACATCAAACTGGTAGTTGCGCTTGAAGAGAGAGTCGTCACGACACCATAGTAGTGAGGTGGGATCTGCGTTCTCAGGCTGTGGTCCATGGACCATGCAAGGATAGAAGCCTTGGTCAATGGCTTCAGCTCTGGTCTTGGGTTGAAGGCCTCGATAGTGGATATCACCCCAAGGTCTCTTGATGGCATTCTTCTTTGCATATTCCTTCATCACAAACTTGTACTTGAACCACTCCTCAGCCCAATAGCATCGAATCCATTGGATTCACGTCTTTCTCTGATGATAGTTCTCTTCAGGATCTGTCTTGTATAGTTCTGCTAAGTCATCAGGCAGATCTTTGGATGTTCCTTCTCTGCGCTGCCTGCCACCCTTCCTTGTTGATTTTTCTGCAGCCATGAACTTCAAGCTGAATGGCTTCAATACGTTCAGAGGCTTCAGAGATTTACGCTTGCTGGTCAAGCAGGAACTAGCTTCAGGAGAATTGATATGATGCTGTAAGTATTCTGCAAACGAATGCAGACTATGAGAACCAAGGGATTCTCCCACGGACATGTACCTGTGACAGCATTAGAGATGCGAGGGAAGGGGAAGAGGTCATATGCATTCTCAGAAGATTTTGAAGATAAATCAGTTTGAAGACATTGACCTCATGATGCGAAGACATTCACTTATATAGGTGAGTTGGTTCCAGATTTGTACCAATCCGTGAATAAGTACAAGTGAGGAATCAAACTAGACAGGAGATCTAAGTGAATCGACTAGGCAGTATGAGATGCAGACAGAATAGATCTAATATTGAATAGGCAGAAACTACTTTTGGTAAACATGATGAATCTTGAAGATCAAAAAGGTGGTAAAAATAGAGTTATAATTACCGCACGAAGAACTGCTAGATGGGAAGAATAGGAGACCGAGCAGTTCAGCCCACCGTGCCCTAACTTGGCGACGGAGGACACCTACGGCAACGGCGGAGAGGACGATGTCCGCGGCCGGCGTGAGGACGGCGTCGGAGAAGTCGTGGCAGCTAGCGCTTCGTCGCCGGCGTCGTCACGAGCTAGCGGTGGCGCTAGGGTTTTGACGGAGGTGGAGAGGCGGAAGAAGGATTTATTTACCGCATGGGACAAGTATTTATAAGTAGGCGAGAGACACAACACAATTACGCTGGTGCCCCTGGCGGTTCACATCTGAGGGGCACGTGGCAAGCATGCAACATACTCAGAGTTGTCCCACGTTCCCATGCCCGCCAGGCATGTCGGCGAGTTGTTCCGGCTTCTCCGGATTTCAACAATAAAGATAAGTCATTTAAAACAGATTTAATGTTTGTCTCTTTGCCTTCTGCTGACCAGGACGCAAAGAAGACATTCGACAGTTTCAATAGAATGCATATGATTTGGACCGATAGAGTTTGAGATAGGAAGCATAGGGAGGTTAGGGTCCGATCACATTCACTTAGTTCAAAAGATCCAATCTTGAAGACATAGCTATAAGTGAATGATGTAGAGGACAGAACACTAGTATGTATATATATCAGAAAGCAATCAAATCATCATAGTGTAGAAAGTCATGAAGACAAATTGAAACTGAAGACAAACCAAATGCACTTCAAACAGAGAAAGTTAGTGGTGGCATTACCCACTGTATAGGAAGTATTAGACCCAGACACGGCGCACAATTATCGTGGCGCTCCGAAGTCAAATTCCATGTTAATGTATTCACACTCAGAGTGTAAATCTTCATTGATTGAAGATATACATTACTTTGTGTGTTGCACATCTAAGTCATCAACATGCATAAGTGTTAGGATGTGTGCCTGTTCACAAGACATTAGAGGATTCCAAGATATTTAGCTCACACTGTAACTTGCAAAACCTTTTCTCATCCAAGGGCTTTGTGAAGATATCTGCCAGTTGCTCTTCAGTGTTGACGTGAATGATATCGATATCTTTCTTCATAACATGATCTCTGAGAAAGTGATGACGAATTTCAATGTGCTTTGTCTTCGAGTGTTGGACTGGATTGTTGGCTATTTTGATGGCACTTTCGTTGTCGCAGAAGAGAGGTACTTGTTTCAGGTTGATGCCATAATCCTTGAGAGTTTGCTTCATCCATAGAAGCTGAGCACAACAGGATCCAGTAGCAATGTATTCAGATTCAGCAGTTGAGAGTGATACACAGTTCTGCTTCTTTGAAGACCAACAGACAAGTGATCGACCAAGAAAATGACATGTGCCTGATGTAGACTTGCAATCCACCTTGTCACCAGCATAATCAGCATCCGAGAATCCAACCAAATCAAATTTTGAGCCCTTGGGATACCATAATCCGAGTGTTGGGGTGTAAGCCAAATATCAAAGAATTCGCTTCACAGCTAAGTGATGCGACTCCTTTGGTGCCGCTTGGAATCGAGCACACATGCAAACACTAAGCATAATATCTGGCCTAGATGCACATAAATAAAGCAAAGAACCAATCATGGAGCGGTATACCTTTTGATCGAACTCTTTACCATTGTCGTCGGGACCAAGATGGTGTTTGGCTGGCATTGGCGTCGTGTAGCCTTTGAAGTCTTCCATTCCAAACTTCTTCAGACAATCTTTGAGGTATTTTTATTGAGATATGAAGATGCCATTTCTTTGCTGACGAATTTGAAGACCAAGGAAGAACTTCAGCTCACCCATCATGGACATTTGATATTGCTCTTGCATCATGTACCCAAACTCATCACTATACTTCTGGTTGGTGCAGCTGAA
This sequence comes from Triticum aestivum, assembly GCF_018294505.1. Taxonomy (NCBI): domain Eukaryota; kingdom Viridiplantae; phylum Streptophyta; class Magnoliopsida; order Poales; family Poaceae; genus Triticum; species Triticum aestivum. Next base: position 431,837,045 of record NC_057795.1, on the reverse strand, counting down.
GATTATGTCATCCACATATATTTGGCACACAAATAGTTCACCATCATATGTCTTCGTGAAGAGTGTGGGATCGAGGGATCCAGGTTTGAAGCCTTTGCTCTTCAGGAAGTCTTTGATTGTATCATACCAGGCACGAGGAGCTTGATTGAGGCCATACAGTGCTTTGTTTAGCTTGTACACCATATCAGGATGTTTTGGATCTTCAAAACCAGGTGGTTGTGCGACATATACTTCTTCTTCAGTCTTGCCATTGAGAAATGCACTCTTTACATCCATTTGATATAGCAAGATGTTGTGATGATTAGAGTAGGCTAGCAGTATGCGAATAGCTTCAAGTCTAGCAACGGGAGCAAATGTTTCATCGAAGTCAATTCCTTCAACTTGAGTATATCCTTGAGCCACAAGACGTGCTTTGTTTCTGACGACTTGACCATGCTCATCTTGCTTGTTTCGATATATCCACTTTGTTCCAATAATGTTATGCTTGCGAGGGTCAGGTCGCTTGACGAGTTCCCAGACATTATTTAGTTTGAACTGTTGAAGTTCTTCTTGCATGGCTTGAATCCATTCAGGTTCCATAAAAGCTTCAACAACTTTCTTGGGTTCTGATATAGACACAAATGAAAAGTGCCCACAAAAGTTTGCTAGCTGTGTTGATCTTGATCGAGTGAGCGGACCAGGTGCATTGATTCTGTCAATTATCTTCTCTATTTGAACTTCATTTGCAACACGAGGATGAACAGGACGAAGATTTTGCTCTGGCTGATCATTGTCATCATTGGGAGGATTGTCTTTGATCTGAGCATTGCCTTCAGGTTGATTTTGTGCAGAGATGATAAGTTCCTCTTCAGGCTGTGCTTTAGAGGGCATGATTTCACCAGTTCCCATCATCTTGATAGACTCGTTTGAAGGAGCTTCATCTAGTGTACTTGGCAGAATCTCTCTCTGTGAACCATTGGTTTCATCAAATTTCACATCCACAGTTTCAACGATTTTGTATAGATAAAGGTTGAAGACTCTGTAGGAGTGTGAATCCTTTCCATAGCCAAGCATGAAGCCTTCGTGAGCCTTAGACGCAAATTTTGACTTGTGATGGGGATCCTTGATCCAGCATCTAGCTCCAAATACTCTGAAGTAACTAACGTTTGGCTTCTTGCCAGTAAGGAGCTCATAAGATGTTTTGTTCAGAAGCTTATGGATGTACACACGGTTGATGATGTGACATACTATATCAATAGCTTCAGGCCAGAACTTTCTTGGTGTCTTGTACTCAGCTAGCATTGTTCGAGCCATCTCAATGAGGGTTTTGTTTTTGTGCTCAACGATGCCATTTTGCTGAGGTGTGTATGGAGCAGAGAACTCATGAGTGATTCCCATTGTATCCAGATACAAATCAAGTCCAGTGTTCTTGAATTCAGTGCCATTATCACTTCTGATGTGCTTGATCTTCACGCCATAATTGTTCATTGCTCGATTTGCAAAGCGCCTGAAGACATCTTGCACTTCAGTCTTGTAAAGAATTATATGAACCCATGTGTATCTTGAGTAGTCATCAACAATGACGAAGCCATAGAGACAGGCAGTTGTTGTGAGGGTGGAGTAGTGAGTAGGTCCAAATAAGTCCATGTGTAACAGCTCAAAGTGTTGAGATGTTGTCATGATTGTCTTCGAGGGGTGCTTTGCCCTTGTCATTTTTCCAGCTTCGCAGGCACCACACAGATGATCCTTCTTGAATTTGACATCTTCGATGCCTATGACATGCTTCTTCTTGACGAGTGAGTGCAAATTCCTCATGCCAGCATGCCCTAGCCTTCGATGCTAGAGCCAGCATTATGAAGCTTTTATGAGAAGACATACGGCAAGCTGTGGACATGCTGAGAAATCTACCATGCATAGATCATCTTTTCGATACCCTTCAAAGACTAGAGATTTGTCAGATTCCATTAGTACAAGGCAATGATATTTGCCAAATATCACAATCATGTTCAAGTCACAAAGCATTGAGATAGACATTAAGTTGAAACCAAGGGATTCAACAAGCATCACTTTATCCATGTGTTGATCCTTTGAGATTGCAACTCTACCTAGACCCAATACCTTGCTTTTACCAGTGTCAGCAAATGTGATGTGACTCTTGTCGGATGGACATAAGGTTGAGTCCATGAGAAGACTTCGATCACCAGTCATATGATTTGTGCATCCACTGTCCATAATCCATTCTGAAGCTTTTGGTGATGTACCCTATAGTGCAGTTAGGAGGATAGGCTTCACAAGAGTGTTGTGAAGCATAAGCATTTGACACATATAGGGACAGTCACAGCTTATATCAAGGTTAGAACATAGTATGACTGATAAGAGATTCAGACGTGAAGTATATAGAATGACATTTTATCGTGCGTCCTCAATGAGTTTTAGGTCCCCAGCAATAGTATCGGACACCATTGATTGTTGGCTGGAGACCGTTTTCTGCAAAAGAGAGTTAGTTCTTCTTTGCCACCCACATCTTCAGTGGTGGCTTAGAAGCAATGAGTCTCAGTGCAGCATCTGAGAATTTTAGCTTTGAAGCCCTAGCAAATAGCCTTGCAGGAGATGAATGATACTCATATGAATAAGCAGAAAAGTTCTTAGTCCTATGAACATAGCAGTTCGAAGATACACACTCATATTCATAAGTCTGAGCATGATTTCCCTACAAAACATTGGCGTTAGGGTGACTCATGTGAGTCCTGTATCTGTATGAAGCCTTTGGGCCAAATGAAGCTATAGGTCTGGGGTTTGTCTTCTTCCTTGGTGGTGTCATGACGACATTCACAGGAAGATTCTCAATGTACTACTTGGGTACCCAGATCTTCTTCATAGGTGGTCCATTCCTGCAGTTAGTACCAATGTACCTGGCAAACACTTCACCATTCTGATTTTTGAACAGCTTGTAGTTTGCATCAAAGGATTCATCAATGACAATAGGATTAGCACAGGTAAAGCCAGATAAGGTGGATGGATCTACTGAAGGTTCCTTTGCAGCAACCCATGTGGTTTTGGGGTACTGCTCAGGCTTCCAGTACGAGCCATCAACATTCATTTTCCTTTCGAACCCAACACCCTCTTTCCTAGGGTTTCGGTTCAGAATCTGCTTCTTGAGGACATCGCAGAGAGTCTGATGTCCCTTCAAACTTTTGTACATCCCTGTTTCAAGCAATGTCTTCAACATAGCATTTTCATCAGCAACAGCAGTGGTATCCTCCACAGAGGGGTTAGTAACCACATTAGTAGGTGAAGACAATGAAACAGTAGCAACAGTGGAACATTCAGCAACAGATGTAGCGTTATCACGCTCAATGCATTTTAGACATGGTGGTTCAAATCCATCCTGAGCGGAACTGATCTGTTGAGCAAGTAATGAATCGCGCTCCTTTTGAAGATCTTCATAATCTACTCTTATCTTTTCAAGGTCTAGCTTTCTTTGAAGACATTCAGAAGAGAGCTTCTCATGATCAGACAAGAGAGCATTATGTTGACCTTGAAGGGCGTCAAACTTAGCATGAAGTCTCTGAAGACTATCAGCCAAAGCTTTTGACTGATCCATTTCTTCACCCAACATATCATCACGTGATTGAGGTGCATAACATTCCTGAACTGATTTCGAGACAGATGAGAGCAGATGACATCCTTCGCTGTAAGGTTCAGTAGAGTATACTTGCGAATGTCATCAGCCTCTGCCATCTTGCATAGATCAGTGAGTCCAATCTCAGTGACGGTCCACAGTTCGCTATCCATGGACATGAGTCGCTTCTTCATCATGGCCTTCCATCGGGGATACTCATGACTATCAAAGGTGGGACAAGATATGTTCCTCAATCCTGCAGTCGACATACCTGAAACTCCAGGTGGTTAAACCGAATCACACAGAACAAGGGAGTACCTTGCTCTGATACCAATTGAAAGTGCTACTATCGACTAGAGGGGGGGGGGGGTGAATAGGCGATTTTTATGGAAGTCTTCAAAACATGGAAGTTTCAAAGACAAACAACAGAAATGACCTAATTGTAATGCAGCGGAAGATAAACTACCCAAAGCAAGCCACAGTCAAGTATACAAAGATATGAAAGTACGGGACTAATAGCAGCTAGGTAGTAAGGATCAAGATGGAAGATAGTATGAAGCCAATCAACAATAGTAGTCAAGCAATGAAGTCAAACAGATACACAGATAGGCAATGACTTCACGAAGACAAACTAAAGTAAGGATGGGAAGGGATAGAACCAGTTGCTTGTTGAAGACACATGATTTGTTGGACCAGTTCCAGTTGCTATGACAACTATAAGTCTGGTTAGGGAGGCTGAGATTTAACTCAGAAGACCATGTCTTCACCTTATTCCCCTTGAGCTAAGGACACCCAGTCCTCGCCCAAACTCTAGTAAGTCTTCAAGGGAGACTTCCAAACCTTCACAGACTTTGTTCATCGGCAATCCACAATGACTCTTGGATGCTCAGAACACGATGCCTAACAGGCTGGAGGATTCCCAGTCCTCAAGTGTAATAAGTCTTCAGGTCACACAGACAGAAAGACTTCAGTGATGCCTAACACTCTTTGGCTCTGGGTGTTTGGGCTTTGTCCTCGCAAGGATTTTTCTCTCTCTCAAATGCTTCGAGGTGGGTTGCTCTCAAACGACAAAAGCCGTGCACAAACTCTGAGCAGCCATTAATTTATGGTGTAGGGGGTGGGCTATTTATAGCCACTAGGCAACCCGACCTGATTTGTCCAAAATGACCCTGGGTCACTAAGGAACTGACACGTGTTCAAACGGTCAGATTTCAAACACACGCGGCAACTTTACTTGGGCTACAAGCAAAGCTGACTCATCCAGCTCTGGATAAGGTTTGCTCTCATTGTCTTCGCTCGAAGACATAGGATTTGAGTTGGGCATCACTTCAGTCACTCTGACTTAGTTCACTTGGACCCCACTTAACACTACGGTGGTTCCTATGACTCAACAAAGAAGAAAAGGAAACAACGAAACCACATAGTCTTCACGCTCCATAGTCTTCACACAATGTCTTCTCATGTCATAGTCTTCAATATGAATATCTTCTCATACCACCATTGTCTTCAATGTCTTCATACATTTTTAGGGGTCATCTCCGGTAGGTAAACCGAATCAATGAGGGACACTACCTGCGTTATCCTGCAATTCTCACAAACGCATTAGTCCCTCAACCAACTTTGTCGTCAATACTCCAAAAACAACTAGGGGTGGCACTAGATGCACTTACAGCAGTACGGATAATTGCTTCAGAGTATCTTTGATAATTGTTGAAGGAGATTTCTTGTGCAGCATAGCAGCTATGGTTCGTTGGGCACCAGTATATAACTGCTCTACACGAGTGTAGACAGCCTTAAGCCGGATACGCATATCTGAGCCCAACTTAGCGCTTCGAGAACCTATATCAGTAAAGTTATGGTTAAGCCGACAGCCGTTTATCATATGATTATTAACATGCAAGGGAGATATGTTCTTACTGAAGATGGCTGATGACATAATATTAATCTGCTGCTTTAAGCCGGATAACTCCTCAGTCACCGGTTTAAGCACGGTCTTAGCTTCTTCTGCTCTCTTCAATAGAGCTGCCTTTTCTGTTTCCCAGCCATCTTTTTCATAGTTAAAGTTCTGTTTTAGCTGCTCAATAGTCTTCAAAGCAGATTTCAGTTCTGACTTGGCCTTGGATGTCTCCGATTGCTGAGATTGGATGTTGGCTTTAAGACCATTAAGCTGTGAGTCTTTTCAGCCAATTCAGCCCGTGACATTACCACACACCAACAAGGTTACGATCATGACTATTCTGTGAAGTCCCAAGCATAATACAAGTATTCCTCTTGGCACTTGGGGGCTAATGCATATTGATGTTTTTTAAGACAAAATTTTGGAAGTCCCAAGCACAATACAAGTATTATCCTTGGCACTTGGGGGCTAATGCCTATTGCTCTGTTTCAAGACATATTATGATCCGGACAAATGATGTCATCCGGTTTATAAAGGCTACAGATTGGGTTGTTGATTTTAAAACAAGATGATTAGTCCCGACTTATTCATCACTGATTAAGCTGGCCCTTGGGGCCTACGAATGCAATGTTGAGTCTTTCTACTTCAAGTCTCGACTTAGTATACCTATTAAGCATAACCTTGGGGTCTACACATGCAAAGTTGAGGTACTGTTATTATAAGTCCCAGTTCATATTTAAAGCATAAACCGGCCCTTGGGGGCTACTGGATTTGATCTATGCAACTATTCAAGTTTACAGCACATTCCATTCTATCATGTCCAATAAACTTGGCGGCTAATGGAAGTATATTCGTATGTAAAGGAGTTGCAGTATGTACCTCATAGCGCTCCTTCATCAGGTTTACTAAGTCGGCTTCAAAGTCACGGTTGGTATACAGACGGTTCAAGTAACCAGAGTGGATGTCTTGGGCACTGAAATGGGTGTAGCTCTCCAAGTCTACCTTCCATTTGCTTTTATCTTCTGCAGAAATTTCTTGCTTAGCGTTGTGCTTGGATAAGACAGTAGGTTGACCTAAGGCTGTGAATCCAAATCCAGTGACAACAACATCTCGCCAGAGGAGGAATGAGAAGTCCCCTGATAGTTTATATCAAACGGGTTAAGAGGTTTTCGGAAATGACCCGCCTTGGGATAAAGTATGTCAGAAATTTGTAAGACCTCTGGGCGGCATTTGCGAACCGGTGTGTTTTGTAAGCCGAAGGAAGTAATCACGCCACCACTATGCCGGGTGGTGCGGCGACCTTCGTGTTGCTATTTCTTTAAAAGAAAGTTGGAATCCAAGTGAGCTAGAGGGTGAGAAAATCTTACTTTCCGGCTTGCTTGTCGGGTTTTCTATGTTGGCAGAGGTTCTGAGCCTGAGGAAAGAATAATTACCTCTACGTCACCTACACGGCTGGCCTCTCCGTCGTCATGATAACAATAATTGTCAATAAGATGTATAAAAAAGGAGCCAAGAGAGTCAAGTTCTACCTCTGAATCATTGTCATCATTGCCATCATCAATTTTTAACTCGGCGAACTCAGTAGTCTTCTTGGCAGGCTTCTTGGTGGCCTTGGTTTTGGTATGAGCCAGTTTGGCCGGCTCATCTTGTGGTTTCTTCTTCCAAAATGGAGAATCGGCCTGTTGAAGTCAAAAAGATCATAAGTGGGCATAATGACTGAAAATGTTGTTGAGCGGAAGGTGTGCAACACTTACGGCTGGCGGCTTGTTGAAGGTGCAGAAAGGACTAAGTCTTGTTTTACTACATTCTTTTCAAGATTCATTCAACAGCGCCTTGGTGGCTTCGGTGATTTCAGCATCAGACAGTTGAATGTCGTAGTGGCGCTGGGGATCTTTTAAATTGCTAGTTATTCGCACATTAAGCCGGGGAGATGGCTTAATGGCAAGATCCTCTAGGAAACCCAACACCGAACAAGGTTGACGCCAGTTAAGCCATTAACCATAAGGGCTCCGAGCTTTGAAAAGGTTGGCGCATATTTGGTCTGTTCCTTCGCACTGATTCATGAGGGGAGTGGATGTGTGTTGCTAAGCCGGCGGTTACGGTAACCCGACAGAGGATTCTCACCAGCTGGAGATGTATCTTGACAATAGAACCAAGTTTGGTTCCAGTCTTTGGGGTGACTATGCGGCTTAGCATGGGGAGAGCTGACTTCTTTGTTCTTTTGAATTGAAACCCCACCAAGTTCGGTGTTGGGCCCGTTAACAAACTCTGTCTGATGGTTTAAATAGTAGAATTCTCTGGATAAATCAACTATGGGCTCCTCTTGAAGATAAGCTTCAGAGAACACTTGCAAGTTGCAAATATTGGACACGGAATTGGGTCCAATATCTTGAGGGTGAAGTTGGAAAAAATGAAGTACATCACAGAAGAACTTTGAGCCGGGCGGGCTAAACCCCCAGATCATGTGATCAGTGAAGACAATTACTTCTCTGTCCTTTGGCTTAGGAGGATTTTCTTCGCCTGGTACCCTCCAGTGGATGTCCTCTTTCTTGGCTAAGGCGCTAGTGGCAACGAAGTTGTTCAGGTCTTCTTCAGTAACCCGAGATTGAACCCAGTTGCAGGAAGTGTGCGTCTTAGCCTTTTTTCTTGATGATCTGAAAGAAAGATTATGTCAGTTCAAAATTATATGGTTGAGCCGGCTGATGGTTTAAAAAGCAAACCGGAGATTGGCATTGAAGTTTTAAAGACGAGCTATTGGCGGCTTAAGAGGGGACTAATGGTACCTGGCGGGTTACGGTTTTTTGAGTTAAGCTGCCCACACAATTATTGAAGTACATATCTGACAAAGGAAAAACTACTAAGTATTGAAAAACAGGTTTCACAAATTGATGCTATGATTTTGGATCTGCGGCACTTCAGATAACGGAAAAATATCTGGACCTAAATTACGGTGCTTGAGCAGTTCATATGTCCAGATCGGATTTTTTATGCAAAAGGAGATGCCCTAGTAGCGAAAATAGGTGCTACAACTACCAGCGCACAGGAGAGGTACCAAGTTCAAATCAAAAATAGCAAGCTACAACAAATAACGAAGATGAACTCCGACGAACTCGTAGGAAACCCAAACGGGATCTATGGCAAAGGAAGGAGGATAACTCACCAGAGCTATTGAACAGCGGAGGCGCGCGGATGAATTCTGGTCAAATCAGGTTGATGCAGTGGCCGTTGTTGAAGCAGCGGCAAAGGTCGACGGCGGCAGCGGAGCTCGGGTGCTGAGGCGACGCGAGGTGGAAGACAGAGACAAATAGGCAAGGAGGAAAGTGAAAGGGACCGCTAGCCCTATTTATAACGTTGAAAGGATAAGTGGCATGTGTGGGAATCGAGGAGGCCAAAAATGGATATGTGACGGCGCAGATGCCTTGATTTTCAGAGGTTCATTAAAAGAGAGGATATATTAAAATTTGGGCTTTATGTAATATTAATGACATGTGACGTCATGGCGGGTTACCACAATCCTAGGAGATGACATCATGGCGGGTTACAGGGCCTCACAAGAATAAATGAAGAAGGATTTTTCTAAGTGTTGAAGATTGACATGAATAAGTTCAAATCAACCTAGGCCTAATGTTGGGGATATAACTATTTGATATGATCCACCCAGGAGGGGCCGGGTTATACCAATGGCGGTTCATCAAGAGAAAGCCCATGAAGATGTTGAAGAAAGCGGTTCATGAAGCAGATTTGCTAAGGGCCCGAAGCCCCAAAGGCGACTTAAGGCCCTGATACGTCTCCAACGTATCTATAATTTTTGATTGTTCCATGCTATTATATTACCCGTTTTGGATGTTTATGGGCTTTACTTTACACTTTTATATCATTTTTGTGACTAACCTACCAACCGGAGGCCCAGCCCGAATTGCTGTTTTTTTGCCTATTTCAGTGTTTCGAAGAAAAGGAATATCAAATGGAGTCCAAACGGAATGAAACCTTCGGAAGCGATCTTTTTGGAACAAACGCAATCCAGGAGACTTGGAGTGGACGTCAAGAAGCAGCCGAGGCAGCCACGAGGAAGGAGGGCGCGCCCTTGGGGGGTGGGCGCGCCTCCCACCCTCACTACAAAAAAAGACACATCCGTGACATTTTGGGCCGAACGAATTTTTTCTGTCATACATATGACACTTCTATGACGATAATTGTGACAAACCCGGTATCATCATAGATGTGGTGGGCTCCTACTTCGATGACAAAAAATCATGACAGAAAATGGACTTTTCGTCCTGGGCGGGCCGGAGACGCAGCTACATGACATTCTTTGAGCCGTCCATGACGGAAAAACCGTGGTAGAAGCGACGGGGAGGAAAATTCGGGCAGTTGCCGGTTACAGTGGGATGTCGGGGGCCGAGCGATGCGCGTTTCTCTCGTACAGGTGCGAGGCGTTGGCTCTAACTGAACCCGAGCGAGGCGTTGGGCTCTAACTGAACCCGAGCGATTGCACTGTAGGCTACGCATTACTGAACCCGAGCGATCGATCGATGGCTGTTAACTGAACCCGATGGGGCGATTCCTTCGCTACTGCTACTAACTGAAGCCGATCGATGCTACCTCT
>NC_057795.1:431819858-431826197 GCF_018294505.1 Triticum aestivum | reverse complement strand
CGTTTTGCGGTACGCCACACCCCTCCCGATCAACAGGACCCCCGTTTCGACCGTAGGAGGTCCGTTTTGTCCGTTTTGCGGTACGCCACACCCATCCCGATCAACAGGACCCCCGTTTCGACCGTAGGAAGTCTGTTTCCTATGTTTTGCAGTACGGCACACCCCTCCCAATCAACAGGACCCCCGTTTCGACCGTAGGAGGTCCGTTTCCTCCGTTTGCGGTACGCCAGGCCTCATTTCCATCGCCTGTTCTGTCCAAGCCCTCCCGATGAACACGACCACACATTCCGTTCCGACCCAGCCGGTTGGCTCCCAGACATTCCGTTGCCTCCCGATGAACACGACGCATTCCATTGCCTCCCCATGAACACGACGACGATGCTGTTTCTCCGTTCCGACCCAGCCATGTACGTATGAGCGAGTACGCGTTCGAGACCCTGCCCGTATGTACGTACGTGGCCGTATTTTCTTTCTTGCACCCTCGCCGCTGTACGTACGTGTACATGCTATGTGTGCGCCTCTACTACGACACGTGCGCGCCTCTACAACGACCATTATGTACGTACACGTTCGCGACCAGAATGACAACCCTATGTACGCTTCGACCAGGTGGTTCCCGACTATCAGGCACTTCCTTGCCTGCGAAGATGTAGCTGGTGGGTCCCAGCAGTCAGGAGGGCGAATCATTTTTTTTGCCCGGACGCACTTCCTTGCGTGCGAAGATGTAGCTGGTGGGTCCTAGCAGTCAGGGGGGCGAATCGTTTTTTTTGCCCGGACGCACTCCTTGCGTGCGAAGGTGTCGCTGGTGGGTCCCAGCGGTCAGGGGGGCGAATCGTTTTGTTTTTTTGCCCGGACGCACTTCCTTGCATGCGAAGATGTAGCTGGTGGGTCCCAGCAGTTAGGGGGAAACATTTTTTTCGCGAAATACAGTGGCCCATCTAGTGGGTCCCAGCTGTCAGGTGGAGGAATCATTATTTTCCGCATAATAAGGAGGCACTTCCTTGGTGCGGCCGTGGACCCAGCTGTCAGCCTCTCCACGTACAGTCCACGTCCGATGGAAGTCATTCCTTGACCATGTTGACCACGCCGCACCGAGAGCACCAGGGCGGTGGACGACGGCGAGGCCTAGGAAGGGGACGACGGGGAGCTGGGGAAGACGCGGCAGTGGAAGCTCGCGCGGAGAGGAGTACGAGGGTTCACTGGTTCGGCTGCGGTGTGAGGCTGCCGTCACCGCAGGGCCTGGCCAGCGACGGGAATAGTAGGGGGCGGTGAGGCCTCCGCGGCAGCACAGCCGGCCACGGGAGGCAGGAGCATGCGACATGACCGGCGCTGCTTTGGGCGGCTGGAGCAAGAAGACCAGAGGTTGAAGAAGCACTACGGCCGTAGGATGGACATCGTACGGTCACTGGAGCTAGAATCGTTCATATTGACTAAAGTTGACAAAGGCCCCCGTCCCAGTCAACTTAGTAGGCCCACAAGTTAGCCTCCCACCATGGTGGATCCCAGCTAGCAAGGGGAGTATTCATGTTTTTGTGCGTAATAAGGAGGCACTTCCAGTGGGTCCGAGCTGACAGTGCGGGGAACGTTTTTTTCGCGAAATACTCTGGCCCGTCCGGTGGGTCCCTGCTGTCAGGTGGAGGAATAATTATTTTGCGCGTAATAAGGAGGCACTTCCTTCTGGCCGCCTGGACCCAGCTGTCAGCCTCTCCATGTATAGTACACTTCCGATGGAAGTCGGTCGTTGACCACGCCGCGCCAAGAGCACCAGGGCGGTGGTCTGGACGATGGCGAGGCCTAGGAAGGGGACGACGCGGAGATGGGGAAGACGCAGCAGTGGTAGCCCGCGTGGAGAGGAGTACGAGGGTTCACTGGTTCGGCTACGGCGTGAGGCTGCCGTCGCCACAGAATAATAGGGGGTGTGGGTGAGTAGAGGGATACCCTGGGCCAGCGGTGGGAGTAGTAGGGGGCGGTGAGGCCTCCGCGGCATCACAGCTGGCCATGAGAGGCAAGAGCACGTGGCACGACCGGCGCTGCTTTGGGCGGCTGGAGCAAGAAGACCAGAGGTTGAAGAAGCACTATGGCTGTTGGATGGACATCGTACAGTCAGTGGAGCTAGAATCGTTCATATTGACTAAGTTGAAAAAGCCCTCCGTCCCCGTCAACTTAGTTGGCCCACAAGTCATCCTCCCACTATGGTGGGTCCCATCTAGCAGGGTGGGTATTCATTTTTTGTGCGTAATAAGGAGGCACTTCCTTCCATGCGAAGATATAGCTGGTGGGTCCGACATGTCAGCGGGGGGAACGTTTTTTTCGCGAAATACAGAGGCCCTTCCGGTGGGTCCCAGCTGTCAGGTGGAGGAATCATTATTTTGCGCGTATAGTCTACGACCGATGGATGTTGTTCGTTGACCACGTTGACCAGGCCGCGCCGAGAGCACCATGGCGGTGGACCATGGCGGTGCGGCCTGTGCGGCAGCACAACCGGCCACGGGAGGCGGGAGCAGGCAGTCCCACCTGTCACGCCCAATATGCGACCCTATCCAAAAGGAACTCGAAGGTCCCACCAAGGATAGACCCGCATATTGGAACGCTTTTGCAAGGTGGATATCATTACATCAACATTACATAATAGATGGGGATACATACAAAAGGCACACAATGCCACACGAATACAACAATACATCATACATAAGAGCACCATCCGACTACAGATGAAACACAAATAGAAACTCAAACAATATCCACCCTGCTAGCCCAGGCCGCCGACCTGGAACCTATCCCCTGATCGAAGAAGAAGCAGAAGAAGAACTCCAAACAAGTAAACATCGCTCTCACGTCATGATCATCGCATAACCTCTACCTGCAACTGTTGTTGTAGTAATCTATGAGCCACGAGGACTCAGCAATCCCATTACCATGGGTATCAAGACTAGCAAAGCTTAATGGGAAAGGAAGGGGTAAAGTGGTGAGGTTGCAACAACGACTAAGCATGATATGGTGGCTAACATACGCAAGTGAGAGCGAGAAGAGAAACAAAGGAATGGTCGTGAAGCTAGTAATGATCAAGAGGTGATCCTGAACACCTACTTACGTCAAACATAACACAGAAACCGTGTTCACTTCCCGGACTCCGCCAAGAAGAGACCATCACGGCTACACACGCGGTTGATGCGTTTTAATTCAGATCTGGTGTCAAGTTATCTATAACCGGACCTTAAAAAATTCCCATCTGCCACATAACCGCGGGCACGGCTCTCGAAAGTTTATACCCTGCAGGGGTGTCCCAACTTAGCCCATGACAAGCTCTCGCGATCAACGAAGGAATAGACCTTCTCCCAGGAAGACCCGATCAGTCTCGGAATCCCGGTTTACAAGACATTTCGACAATGGTAAAACAAGACCAGCAAAACCGCCCGATGCGCCGACAATTCCGAGAGGAGCTGCACATATCTCATTCTCAGGGCAACACCGGATAAGCGAAGCGTACAGGTACCGACGAATCCAAGTTGCCAAGGAATGGTCCCGCACGGTGCTCTAGTTTGGACCAACACTTAGACAAGCATTGGCCCGGGGGGGGGCTATAATAAAGATGACCCTTGGGTTAATTACTCCCAAGGGAAAAGTAGGTGGTGGTGAGGCAAATGGTAAAACCAAGGTTAGGCCTTGCTGGACAAGTTTTATTCAAAGCGAACTGTCAGGGGGGTCCCATAAATCACCCGACCGCGTTAGGAACGCAAAATCCGGGAACATAACACCGGTATGACGGAAACTAGGGCGGCAAGAGTGGAACAAAACACCAGGCATAAGGCCGAGCCTTCCACCCTTTACCAAATATATAGATGCATTAATTAAATAAGAGATATTGTGATATCCCAACCAAAATCCTGTCCACCATGGAGAAATCTTCAACTTCACCTGCAACTAGCAACGCTATAAGAGGGGCTGAGCAAAAGCGGTAACATAGCCAAACAACGGTTTGCTAGGAAGGGTGTCAAAGGTTAGAGGTTCATGGCAATATGGGATGGCTTGATAAACAGGTAATAGGTAGCGCAGCACAGCGATAGAACGAAGCAACTAGCATAGCAATGATAGTAGTGAGATCCAGGGTAGCGGTCATCTTGCCTGAAATCCTGCAAGAAAGAAGAACGAGTCCATGAAGACGACGAACGGATGAAGCCGAACCAACCGTAGACGAACGCATCCTCACGATCGCAACAAAACGGGAACTATCGAGAAGAAGCACACAACATGGTAAACACACCACACATGAACAAGGCATGATGCAAAACAAGCATGATGCATGACAAAGCTACATGAAGCTACTCATGGCAAGAGATGATGCATACACGAGCAACACATCAAGGCAAGTTTAAATGAGCCCGGAAACAACATATAACAATTTCCAGTAAGTCCTCATATGCAAATTTCGAAATTGGTCCAGATCTGAATAAACCTTATGTTTAAGTTGTTAAACAGCAAGTTAATATGCACCACGATGAACTACACGAAATTCTAGTCAAGTTACATATAAAGTTCATTTAATTCGGAGCTACAGCCTAGAAGATATGAGCAAAACAAGTCAAACATGACATTGATGCAAAATGCAAACAAATATCAAGCAAACACACCAAAACAAGGATGCAACATGATAATATGAAGCTACATGCAAAAACAAGCAAGTTCATATAGAGCACACTCAAAACGGAGCAACGGTTCAACACATACACTCCAAACATGATATAGCAACAATCTGTCCATAATAGCAACTAGGCATATTGCAAGCATCAAAACAACATGCTACAGCATCCCAACGAAATAAAAAAAGGCATGGGCATGAAGTACAGGTAAAGCATAACAAAACATGAACACTGAGCTATCTCCATAAACAACTAGAACATGCTCAAAAAGACATGGAGATATTGCAAATAATAACAATTTCAGACTTTAGCAGAAATAACATCAGGTTGCAATGTTTAGAGCTATCAAACAACATGTTACAGGAACTTATCATGGCAAACAAAGGCATGGCATGAATCTACTAATTGCATAGATCAAAAGACCCTTACTGACCATGAGCCAAAAAGGCACAGAAAATATGATGGCACCCATGTAAACATGGCAAGTTATATTACAGATTCATACATGGCAGGAACAATAATAAGTAGGCATCTTGGTGAGCTTGAACCACTCACCACAGAGCAATACATGGCAAGGCAAGGCAACCAACAGCAAGAAGGCATGTTTGTGAAGCTAAGCATGGCAAGAGCAAGTTCATAGGGTGCATGGATCACTAGGAAACAATCATGGAAACATTGAACTTAATGTTAACAGGCTGATAGCAACATTATCAAGCAACTTTGGAGCAAGATATGAACAATCTACAGCAAGCTATAAATGCAACCAGGGGCATGGATGGATAGGGCATAACATGTAGATCAAAACATGTTTATAGAACATCTCTAGATTATGCATAGAATGATTAGTAGAAGCATGTTAACATAGCAACAAAATATAACAGAATCTGTCAGAAAAACAACAACAACAACTACCCCACTTAGCAAGCTTGATGCACTCAACACACAACTCACAAAAATACATGTTTGGCACCACTGGAAAGATGGCATAGCATAGATCAAAACACATATAGACATCAACCTCATAGGATGCACACATCAATCATGGCAAAAATGACAATTGAGCAAGTTATAACAGTTTCAGCAGGTTAACATCAACATGCACTCTTCCAACAGCATTTCGGGCATCAAGATGAACTCAAATGAAAATGATGCAATGGAATGAAATGAAGTACTCGTCGAGTCGAACAATTTGACATATAACACACACGAAACGGAGCTACGGATGCAGAGATACAACAAGGCAAACATGGCATGATAATAACAAAATCTGGGACTTAGTGGAATTTATACCTCCAGGAAAAGTCAACCCGGGACGGAGGCATTCCGGGACGGAGGGATCCGGGATGGGGACGGCGTTTGGTTCGGTGAGGTGGCGGATCTGGTCCACCCCGAATGGATCCGGCCGGAGAGAGCTACGGCGAACTACTCCGGCGAGGCGACGACGGCGGGGCCGGCCGGACTGGGCGGAGGAGGCCGGGGCGATGGCCGGCGCGGTCCGGCAGGGAGGCGGAGGAGCAAGGGCGGTGCCGGCAGGCCCGGAACAGAGACGAGGCAGGGGCGGCGGGGCCGGGCGCGGTCGGAGGTGGCGACCGCGGGGAGCGGGCGGCGGAGCCCCGCGGCAGGGCGGAGGCGGCGAAGGGCGGCGACGGGGGCGCGTTCCGGCGCCGGGCGGAGGCGGCGGCCGGCGGCCGGGGCGGGAGAC
>NC_057795.1:431815660-431819499 GCF_018294505.1 Triticum aestivum | reverse complement strand
GGCGCGGGCTCGCGCCGGCCCGATCCGGGTCCCGCGGGCCGGGCGGTGGGGGAAGGGGAGGAGAGAGAAGGTGAGGTGGCGACGGGGGATTGGCCGGGGCGGCGGCGGAGGCTGAGGTGGCGGCTCCGGATTGGTCCGAACGACGTGGCTGGGCGGCGGTGGACGTGTCCGGCCGCCGGGCGAACATGTCCGGCGGCGCGTAGGGGAAGAGGCTAGGGTTTGCCCGAGATTTCGCGGTAGGGGGCTAATTTATAGGTAGAGGGAGCTAGGAGAGTCCAAATGAGGTGCGGTTTTCGGCCACGCGATCGTGATCGAACGACCGACAGCATGGAGAGGAGTTGGCAGGGTTTTGGGCCACTTTGGAAGGGGTGTTGGGCTGCAACAAAAGAGGCTTTACGGTTACCCGGTTAACCGTTGGAGTATCAAACGACCTCCAAATGGCACGAAACTTGACAGGTGGTCTACCGGTGCTATACCAAGGCCGCTTGGCAAACCTCGGTCTATTCCGAGAACGTTTAACACCCGCACAAGAGAAGAGGCAAAAGGGGGACGCCGGAGGACATAGGAGTGCCGGATTGCAAAACGGACAACGGGGAAAAGGCTCGGATGTATGAGACGAACACGTATGCAAAATGAAATGCACATGATGACAAGATAAAATGCAACACGCAAGCAAATGACATGGCAACGACGGCGAATAATTGGCAGACACCTGGCGCATCGAATCCGGGGCATTACAACACTCCTCCAGTAACAAGAGATCTCGTCCCGAGATCTTAGGACCGAGACGGAAGAGAAAAAAGAAAGAGGGAAAGAAGAACTCAAGAGAAGAAGCAAAGAATCGAGAGCACTCGAGAAGAAGAGAGGAACGACGAGGATGACGAGAATCGAAAGCTCACAGGATCGGATAGACTATGAGACCACTCGTTCTAACCAGAGTGGTTAGAATGAGAAAAGAAACGAATAAGACTGAGAGGATTTAGGTAGCACTCTGGCTGAACATGGAAAGAATAGAACACGAGCTAGAGAGGATGGAATGATACTTGATGAACTCTTGAAGGATGAAATAAATCATGAAGAGCCACCATGAAGAACTCCGGTAACAAAAGACAATGAGATAGCGTTGAAGGATGAAAGAATAAGATGAGCCTTGCGATGATTTAGATGGAGGTTCCAACGAGATGGCCGAGGAAATTTAACTCCGGAAAAGAAAAGATGAAAACGCTTGGAACTAGAATTTATTCAACAAGAACAAACTCCGAAGGAAAAGGATTACTCGCTTGGATGAAATAAGAATACGATTTATTGTATGCTTATCCTTCATCAAATTAAATTGATGACAAGCAATGGATTTTGCCTACTACTTATTCTTCTTGAAAAGGATTAAGTGGTATAGCACAAAACTTGAGAAAATCTTCATGAACCACCGGTAGGATTCGAAAGAACGAATGGATTAAAATGATAATGAAGGAAAAAGAATCTGAAAGAACCACCGTAAGAATTTGGAAATGACTGACGAAAGAGAATGAATCACCGGGAAGAATTAGAAAAGCACAAAGGTACTGAGGGATAAAAGAGACAAGATAACAAAGGGATCACGAACTGATTGAAGCATACTTGAACGAAGCACCGGAATAATATTTAGACGACTGAAGCTGAAAACTTAGAACGAAGAAATCTCCCGAAAAGATGGCCTCCGGATGCTCGAGAGGGAAAGCAACTCCTGAAATGCTCCGGATGGATGAAAAGAATTTGCATGACTTGAAACAATTTGATAGGATAACATTGAGCTAGCACCGCGAATCTCCGGGGAACGGACAAGATTTAGAGGAAAAAACTCTTCTTCGGTCTTCAAAGTTGAGAATGACGACGAGAAACACCACCGAAATTACTGAGATACTCCGGAATAATGAAAAGCAAAGAGGTTGAGCCAACAATGAAAAGAATTTGAAAGCGATCTTGGAGAAGGCATGTGACTGATGGAATTCATACTTACGGTCACACTTGAAAAGAATTGAGAATAATTCTGGGGGAATCAGAAGAGTCAGGTAAGATCCTGGGAAAAGACCTGTGGGTTAGGGCCCACTGAAAAGATAACACCGTTGGAAAAGGAAAGCGGAATAGACGATGCACCGAAACAATTGAAATATTTGAATGAGGTGACAACCTCGAATTAATTGGAATACATACGAATCTCCTGAGCTGTCTTGAATACTCCGGAAGGATAAACTGGCGAGAGGCGAACGAGCAAGGGGAAAACACTTGATCCGAGGAAAAGAATATGATCAACACCGAAAAACTTGAATTGAGTGCACCGGAAAAGAAAAAGAGATGAAGAATGACAAACGAGACGAGAAATCACCGGTTGCAATATTGAGGGAAGACTGAAGAGACTCCACACGAATGGAATAGATGGTCGAAAGAGACTCAAACTCCGGGAAGAAGAGGGTGGGAGGGCGGGAAAACAAAGGCAACTTGGAAGGGGAAACCGACGAATATCTTGAAGAGAAAAAACCGGTTGAAATCATTGAGGAAAGAAAGAAAAGACTTCGCACGAGTAGGATGGGTACTCGATTACAGACTCCGGTTCCGAGAGGAAGAAGGGTGGGCGGGAGGGAAAAGAAAACAACTGAGGATTGAACTCAGAGATGAAGAGACTTGAGTCAACTTGCCGAGAAATGCACCGGATAAAAGAGCTGGGGAACAACGATCGGAAAACCAACTGCGTGAACCTAAAGAAAAAATTTGAAGGGGAAGAGGGGTAGTTCAAAACACCTACGTCAAGATTCCTCACTAGAGCGACGAAGGGGCTGAGGAGTAAAAAAAATTCCTACTCTCCGATATAACTAGACTCCGAAAACAGTTTTCTTCTAGACTCAACAACGGCCAAATTACACGATCAATCAAGGGGGCTCCTAAGGTCGGTCGGGGCTCTGATACCAACTTGTCACGCCCAATATGCGACCCTATCCAAAAGGAACTTGAAGGTCCCACCAAGGATAGACCCGCATATTGGAACGCTTTTGCAAGGTGGATATCATTACATCAACATTACATAATAGATGGGGATACATACAAAAGGCACACAATGCCACACGAATACAACAATACATCATACATAAGAGCACCATCCGACTACGGATGAAACACAAATAGAAACTCAAACAATATCCACCCTGCTAGCCCAGGCTGGCGACCTGGAACCTATCCCCTGATCGAAGAAGAAGCAGAAGAAGAACTCCAAACAAGTAAACATCGCTCTCACGTCATGGTCATCGCATAACATGTACCTGCAACTGTTGTTGTAGTAATCTGTGAGCCACGAGGACTCAGCAATCCCATTACCATGGGTATCAAGACTAGCAAAGCTTAATGGGAAAGGAAGGGGTAAAGTGGTGAGGTTGCAGCAGCGACTAAGCATGATATGGTGGCTAACATACGCAAGTGAGAGCGAGAAGAGAAACAAAGGAACGGTCGTGAAGCTAGTAATGATCAAGAGGTGATCCTGAACACCTACTTACGTCAAACATAACACAGAAACCGTGTTCACTTCCCGGACTCCGCCGAGAAGAGAACATCACGGCTACACACGCGGTTGATGCGTTTTAATTCGGATCTGGTGTCAAGTTATCTATAACCGTACATTAACAAATTCCCATCTGCCACATAACCGCGGGCACGACTCTCGAAAGTTTATACCCTGCAGGGGTGTCCCAACTTAGCCCATGACAAGCTCTCGCGATCAACGAAGGAATAGACCTTCTCCCAGGAAGACCCGATCAGTCTCGGAATCCCGGTTTACAAGACATTTCGACAATGGTAAAACAAGACCAGCAAAG
>NC_057795.1:431812739-431815378 GCF_018294505.1 Triticum aestivum | reverse complement strand
GATGACCCTTGGGTTAATTACTCCCAAGGGAAAAGTACGTGGTGGTGAGGCAAATGGTAAAACCAAGGTTGGGCCTTGCTGGACAAGTTTTATTCAAAGCAAACTGTCAGGGGGGTCCCATAAATCACCCGACCGCGTTAGGAACGCAAAATCCGGGAACATAACACCGGTATGACGGAAACTAGGGCGGCAAGAGTGGAACAAAATACCAGGCATAAGGTCGAGCCTTCCACCCTTTACCAAATATATAGATGCATTAATTAAATAAGAGATATTGTGATATCCCAACCAAAATCCTGTCCACCATGGAGAAATCTTCAACTTCACCTGCAACTAGCAACACTATAAGAGGGGCTGAGCAAAAGCAGTAACATAGCCAAACAACGGTTTGCTAGGAAGGATGTCAAAGGTTAGAGGTTCATGGCAATATGGGACGGCTTGATAAACAGGTAATAGGTAGCGCAGCATAGCGATAGAACGAAGCAACTAGCATAGCAATGATAGTAGTGAGATCTAGGGTAGCGGTCATCTTGCCTGAAATCCCGCAAGAAAGAAGAATGAGTCCATGAAGACGACAAACGGATGAAGCCGAACCAACCGTAGACGAACGCATCCTCACGATCGCAACGAAACGGGAACTAT
This sequence comes from Triticum aestivum, assembly GCF_018294505.1. Classification (NCBI taxonomy): domain Eukaryota; kingdom Viridiplantae; phylum Streptophyta; class Magnoliopsida; order Poales; family Poaceae; genus Triticum; species Triticum aestivum. The sequence continues at coordinate 431,814,736 of NC_057795.1, read as the reverse complement.
CGAGAAGAAGCACACAACATGGTAAACACACCACACATGAACAAGGCATGATGCACAACAAGCATGATGCATGACAAAGCTACATGAAGCTACTCATGGCAAGAGATGATGCATACACGAGCAACACATCAAGGCAAGTTTAAATGAGGCCGGAAACAACATATAACAATTTCCGGTAAGTCCTCATATGCAAATTTCGAAATTGGTCCAGATCTGAATAAACCTTATGTTTAAGTTGTTAAACAGCAAGTTAAGATGCACCACGATGAACTACACGAAATTCTAGTCAAGTTACATATAAAGTTCATTTAATTCGGAGCTACGGCCTAGAAGATATGAGCAAAACAAGTCAAACATGGCATTGATGCAAAATGCAAACAAACGTCAAGCAAACACACCAAAACAAGGATGCAACATGATAATATGAAGCTACATGCAAAAACAAGCAAGTTCATATAGAGCACACTCAAAACGGAGCAACGGTTCAACACATACACTCCAAACATGATATAGCAACAATCTGTCCATAACAGCAACTAGCCATATTGCAAGCATCAAAACAACATGCTACAGCATCCCAACGAAATAACAAAAGGCATGGGAATGAAGTACTGGTAAAGCATAACAAAACATGAACACTGAGCTATCTCCAGAAACGACTAGAACATGCTCAAAAAGACATGGAGATATTGCAAATAATAACAGTTTCAGACTTTAGCAGAAATAACATCAGGTTGCAATGTTTAGAGCTATCAAACAACATGTTACAGGAACTTATCATGGCAAACAAAGTCATGGCATGAATCTACTAATTTCATAGATCAAAAGACCCTTACTGACCATGAGCCAAAAGGGCACAGAAAATATGATGGCACCCATGTAAACATGGCAAATTATATTACAGATTCATACATGGCAGGAACAATAATAAGTAGGCATGTTGGTGAGCTTGAACCACTCACCACAGAGCAATACATGGCAAGGCAAGGCAACCAACAGCAAGAAGGCATGTTTGTGAAGCTAAGCATGGCAAGAGCAAGTTCATAGGATGCATGGATCACTAGGAAACAATCATGGAAACATTAAACTTAATGTTAACAGGCTGATAGCAACATTATCAAGCAACTTTGGAGCAAGATATGAACAATCTACAGCAAGATATAAATGCAACAAGGGGCATGGATGGATAGGGCATAACATGTAGATCAAAACATGTTTATAGAACATCTCTAGATTATGCATAGAATGATTAGTAGAAGCATGTTAACATAGCAACAAAATATAATAGAATCTGTCAGGAAAACAGCAACAACAACTACCCCACTTAGCAAGCTTGATGCACTCAACACACAACTCACAAAAATACATGGTTGGCACCGCTAGAAAGATGGCATAGCATAGATCAAAACACATATAGACATCAACCTCATAGGATGCACACATCAATCATGGAAAAAATGACAAATGAGCAAGTTATAACAGTTTCAGCAGGTTAACATCAACATGCACTCTTCCAATAGCATTTCGGGCATCAAGATGAACTCGTCGATACGAACAATTTGACATATTACACGCACGAAACGGAGCTACGGATGCAGAGATACAACAGGGCAAACATGGCATGATAATAACAAAAATCTGGGACTTAGTGGAATTTATGCCTCCGGGAAAAGTCAACCCGGGACGGAGGCATTCCGGGACGGAGGGATCCGGGATGGGGACGGCGTTTGGTTTGGTGAGGTGGTGGATCTGGTCCACCCCGAATGGATCCGGCCGGAGAGAGCTCCGGCGAACTACTCCGGCGAGGCGACGACGACGGGGCCGGCCGGACTGGGCGGAGGAGGCCGGGGCGATGGCCGGCGTGGTCCGGCAGGGAGGCGGAGGAGCAAGGGCGGTGCCGGCCAGGCCGGAACAGAGGCGAGGCAGGGGCGGCGGGGCCGGGCGCGGCCGGAGGTGGCGACCGCGGGGAGCGGGCGGCGGAGCCCCGCGGCAGGGCG
>NC_057795.1:431799071-431812270 GCF_018294505.1 Triticum aestivum | reverse complement strand
CGCGGTGGGGGGGGGAGGAGAGAGAAGGTGAGGTGGCAACGGGGGATTGGCTGGGGCGGCGGCGGAGGCTGAGGTGGCGGCTCCGGATTGGTCCGAACGACGTGGCTGGGCGGCGGTGGACATGTCCGGCCGCCAGGCGGACATGTCCGGCGGCGCGCAGGGGAAGAGGCTAGGGTTTTCCTGAGATTTCGGGGGAGGGGGCTAATTTATAGGTAGAAGGAGCTAGGAGAGTCCAAATGAGGTGCGGTTTTCGGCCACGCGATCGTGATCGAACGACCGAGAGCATGGAGAGGAGTTGGCTGGGTTTTGGGCCACTTTTGAATGTGTGTTGGGCTGCAACAAAAGAGGCTTTACGGTTACCCGGTTAACCGTTGGAGTATCAAACGACCTCCAAATGGCACGAAACTTGACAGGCGGTCTACCGGTGTTATACCAAGGCCGCTTGGCAAACCTCGGTCCATTCCGAGAACGTTTAACACCCGCACAAGAGAAGAGGCAAAAGGGGGACGCCGGAGGACATAGGAGTGCCGGATTGCAAAACGGACAACGGGGAAAAGGCTCGGATGTATGAGACGAACACGTATGCAAAATGAAATGCACATGATGACAAGATAAAATGCAACACGCAAGCAAATGACATGGCAACGACGGTGAATAACTGGCAGACACCTGGCGCATCGAATCCGGGGCGTTACACCACCGGAGCTGGTTTGGGCGGCTAGAGCAAGAAGATCACATATTGAAGAAGCAGCACGGCCGTTGGATTAACATCTAACGGTCACTACTGCTAGAATCGTTTGTGGACTAAGTTGACAAAGCCAAAGTACATGTCAACCTAGTAGACCCACAAGTCAGCCTCCAAATCTGTCCCAAACAGCATACAACCCAAAATTTCTAGCCAGATTCAAATTAATTTTAAATCTAAATATACCTTAATTTAAATTCAATGAAATTTTACCCGCACAAAAACAATCAAATTTAAAATATCAAAATCCAAAAGAAAACAATATTTGGGAACTAATTGCCTGTTTGCTGTATTTTTTCATTTTACAGCCCATTTATTATTACTTATATCCTATTTCTTATTACTTATAGCCCATTTCTTATTACTTATAGCCCATTTTCTGGGCAAAATGCATCTCTCCTTGTCTTATTACTTATAGCCCATTTCTTATTACTTATAGCCCATTTCCGGCCCAGCAGGGCGTAGAAAAGCAAGTAGGCCTATGTTGGTTATTCTGCAAAAAACAAAATAGCTGGCTAGCCATTTTTCAGAAAGGAAAAAAACAAACTGGGCTGGTCATGTGCTAAACATATGAAATAAAAGCCTGGCCTAGATGGGCCACGGGTCCCGCACAACCCTGTTGATACCTTCTCCATCCCAAAAAACAAAATTACTGCGCGCGCTGCTCGGTCCCTACTGTCATCCTCACCATGTAAAGTCATCTCCTTATTGCTCTCGGTTGTTGACCATGTTGACAACACCGGAGGGCGGCACCGCGGCGAGCAAATCAAGGCGGAGGACGATGGTGAGGCCTCGGACGGGAACGAACAGGAGCCGGGGAAGATCACAGCCAGCCGTGGGAGGCGGGAGCAGGCGGTCCCGCCGGCGCTGGTTTGGCTTTGGCGGCTCGAGGAAGAAGAGACTGAAGAAACGCGACAGACGTTGAATGTTATTCGAACGGTCAAGGTTGGCACAATCGTGATTTGACTAAGCGGACACCAAGTAGCATACTTTTTTATATATAGGAAGAAAACTGCAAGGAAAATGTGTTTGTCTGCCGTCCTCCTCACGGGGAACGTTCGCCACATAAGTGACTAGCACCCTTGGTTTTCAACCAAGAGGTCTTGGGTTCGAGTCCGAGGAACTCTCAATTTCGTCCTCCTTCCTTCCTCGCAAAAAAGGGAAAGAAAATCAAAGACTTGGGAAGGCGTAGAGAACAAGCTAGTGTACCAGTAAAGAGACATTGCTGAGTTCTAGAAAAAAGAAAGACGTGCTCCTGTAGCTGGTTCGAATCCAAACCTAGACTATGACTATATATGGTGCTATGCTACTCTGCAAGTAATGAAACTGACATATCCAACATTCGCTTCTCCTCTTCTCTACTTACTCTGCCTAGCATCAGAAGCTCTGGCCGTAGCAACCATGTCCGCTGGCTGCTCGTCCACCTGCTCTTCAGCAGGCAACAACCAGATATGCACCAAGTCGCCACCCGTACCATCGCCTGTGGGTCTCATCACACCCCTGCCGGCACGCGCACCGCAGCTGATTGCTCATCGCAACCCGCTGCCGTTGGTGTGGTGCCACTGCTGCAAATCACGCAGAGTCATCCGTCGCATCTCAACCACAATCCACAACCCTGGCCGAGTCTTCTACAAATGCCCGAATCATGGGGTAATAATATGTTTAAGTGTTGTTCTGCTCCTTTCAGTTGCTGATTTTTTTAATAGTTTGGTTGATGATCTTCAAATTTGATTCGTGCAGAAAAGGGAAGATTCGTGTGATTTGTATTTCTGGGAAGTTGCTGATGTGGGGGAATGCAACTACGCTGATTATTTGGTTAGCCGAGGAATGCCAATACCAGCAGGTTGGGGTGTTGGACAAGTAACTGAAGGAACGGCAGAAGAGGAAGATGCAGAGCAGAAGGTTAAAGATGCAGTTCCTCTAATCATGGCCAAGCAACAGCTGCTGAACGGCCTTGACAACAATGAGGAGATGAAAGAGCTTGTGAAGATAATGGGCAAAATCGATGTGCTCTGTAGGATGATTGTCTCTTTATTTGTAGTGTATCTAGCACTCGTGATGTATTCAGTGGCTACGACATGAGCACTTTGCTGAAACTAGTAATGAATGAAACCTGTGTAGCAGGCTGGGCCTAGTGTTGTGAACATCTAATGATTTCTATTAACAGAAATCAGGGGGTATCCCCTTTTGCTCATATAAATAAATAAACAGCAGAGGCCCTGTCGGGTTAGCTTTGTTCTCATTCGAAGACGTCGAGCAAATTGCAGTCCAACAACAAACTATGTCATCAAATTCAAGTTTCACAAGCAAATATGAGTACAACTAAACAACAATGTCATCATGTTTTAGTTGTCATACAATCACCAAACACAAATCAGCATACATAACAAGTGATGTTCTCATAGCAAAATACTAAACAACATGTTCATCAGGTTTCAGTTGTCATAGCAAACACAATTTCACATAGTAGATAAAAAAACGTCTTCTGACAGGCAAATACGACAAAAGCAATGTAATCATCATCCGCAGCAGCAGCGTCAACATCTTTGCCATGTGTATCAGTCTGAATCATAATTCCCCACGGTGTCATCTTCTTATTCGTCCTCAACGTCCTCGAATGTTGGCTTCTTCTTGATCAACTCTTGTATGTCCACATCATGACAGACAATCTTTTCGCCGGCGTCATTGACATGATGGTTCTTAAAGATATTAGGAACATCTGTGTTATCTTGTACATCAGGAGCAGTGTAAGCATCACCTTGTTGTGCAACTTCATTAAGTGAATTCCTCTGCTCAAACCTTTGCAATACTCTCTAGTCATCGCTATGTGCAAATGTGTCTTCCAAGAAAAATATCTGTGTTGCTTGATTTGCCAAAATAAAAGGCTCGTTGGTCTGCTACACCGCCTTGACATTGATGGATTTGAAATAGTCATCAGCTCTGGGTTTTGCGATCCTGGAAAACAGGTTATACCAATGACAGCACAACAGAACCACACACCGATGATCCTCGAAACTGGAGATATACTGCAACTGAACAATGTCTGTTATGTTAGCATACATTTCAGTTGTCTCTTTGTCATACGTATCCATGCTCATGATGGCACTGTTTTGTGTCTTCCTGCCTTCGTCTCGTGTAAGGGTGTTGCAGCGCACATCTCCAACAACGCAAGATTCATAATGTCTTACCCGAGTATCAGAACCCATTGCTAGTGAGTAAAGGGCATCATCAACTGCCTGCCCATCCTCCCGCATATTCTTAACCTATGGTTAGAAAATAGACAAGCTGATCATCTTATGTAGTCAATATATTAAAAAAAACTGATAGTGCACTTCAAAAGCTTACATGGTTCTTGAACCATTTCGCAAATCCTGCCATAACCAGTTTGTCAATGATTCTTGGATTTTGTAGCAGTAACTCCTATTTGTAGATGCTGCACAACATAGTGATCGCGTCAAACATCTAAATATATAAGAATGTGCTGCAAGTTTAGTAGATTACGATGTATAAGCTGCAGTACTGCACTTACTTGATATAAGGTAGTACCTCAGGACAGTTATTCAACACATACCAAACCATTTTGTCCAAATCTTTAGGTTTGTCCTCTTGTCGACTCTTCCCTGTAACTCGAACAGAATAATTGAAAACATTGAGCCCGGGATTGTCTTCACCCACCTCTTTGCTAAGCTGATCAGCTGTTTCAATGTATTTTGAGCAGAATGTCAACGCTTCTATAGCAATGTAGGCCTCTGCAATGGAACCCTCGGGTCTAGCTCTGTTCCTAACATAGCCCTTGAAAGTGCCTAGCCGCCTTTCAATAGGGTACATCCAGCCATACTGTACTGGACCTCTAAGTAGTGCCTCATCAGGTAGATGAACAGCCAAATGCACCATCACATCAAAGAAGGCTGGAGGATATATCTTCTCAAGGTCGCATAGGATAGTTGGTATCTTGTATCTAAGACGCTCCAAAGCATCTATCCTGATATTTCTACTGTAGAGTTCCGTGAAGAATTGTCCCAACTCTGCAACTGCTCTGTATAAGTTAGGGCAGCCCAATCCTCTAAGGATAACAGGTAAAACCCTTTGAAGTAGGACGTGGCAGTCATGAGTTTTCAACCCTTGTACCTTGTTTCCATCTGCACTGACTCTCCTTTCAGGGTTGGAAGCAAATCCGTGGGAATCTCACACGTGACAGGACCTCGCAGAATTCTTTTCTTTTTACCTTGTCCAAGATGTACACAGCTGGTGCCATATCTCGTGGTTTACCTTCATCTTGCACCTGCAAATCCTTTCTGATACCCAGGTGTGTCAAATCAATCCTAGATAATGTATCTTTCGTCTTGCCTTCAATGTTAAGAAGTGTGCCGATAATGCTGTCACATATATTTTTCTCGATGTGCATCACATCAAGATTATGCCGCAGATCGAAATCTTTCCAATACTCCAAGTCCCACAAAGTGGACCTTTGGGTAAACAATAATCTCTCTTCTACCGTGCCATGCTTCCTTTTCCCGCTACCATTAACAGGATGGTTTCCTGGTGTAATATGCCTGACCTTCTCTAATTACTCTTGCAACTCATCGGTGGCGAGCCTCTTTGGCGCATCACGGTTTTCATGCTTTGCATTGAACACATGTCTTCGGTATTTTCTAGGATGCGGCTTGTCCTTGGCAAGGAAACGACGGTGTCCAATGTAACAGATCTTGCTAAGTATTGTGTATGGCAGCGGATTCCTGTCACAGCGAACACATGCATTGTAACCATGTGTCGTTCGCCCTGACATTGTGCCCAAAGCCGGATAATCATGGATGCACCAAATTAGAATAGCATGCAGAAAGAAATCAGCTGGTGGGCTGCTATATAGGTCTCGAGTGAGAACACCCTTCCATAGCTGTTGAATTTCCTCCACAAGAGGCTCCATGAACAAATCAAAATCCTTTCCCGGACTTTTTGGACCAGGGATGAGCAAGGCCATCATGTAGTTTGATTCTTTGGTGCAGACATTTGGAGGCATGTTGTATGGGATAACAAGCACTGGCCACATGCTATATGTGGTGCTCTGGTGGCCAAATGGGTTAAATCCATCTGAAGCTAAGCCAAGTCTAATGTTTCTCGGGTCAGCAGCAAACTCTTTGTGTTTATCATTGAAGCTTTTCCACTCACTACCATGAGATGGATGGCTCATTACATTCTGATATCTGTACTCCTGGTTCCTAGAATGCCACAGTACATCCTCTCTTGTTTCAGCATCATGAAACAACCTCTGCAATCTTGGTGTAATTGGAAAATGTCTCAGAACATTATGAGGAACCCTCTTCACAGCATCGCCATCTTTCCATCTTGATGATTTGCATTTCGGGCATTCACTTAAGTTGGAATAATCCTTCCGGAACAAAACACAATTATTCTTACAAACATGGATCATATCATATCCAATTCCAACTGCACGAAGGAAATTCTTCATTTTACTGTAGGTGTGTGGCAGCTCAGACGCATCTGGGAAAGATTTGCGGAAAGCAGCCAACATCGCATCGAATGATTTGTTGGTCATCCGCTCAGATGTCTTCACCTGAAGAAAGGTGATCATAGCTGAGAATACTGACAGCTTATTTCCTGGGGTGACAGCAACGTTGCATTGTTCCAACATGTGGGCCCACCGTTTTTCTTCTGCAGGTGAAAGTTCACGGAATGCATGAGCATTTCGTAGCATTGTTTCAATGTTGGTCAAACTCACTGGTTCCACCACCACCTCCTCCTCCTCCTCTTCCACCTGAGCATCAGGCAGATCAAGATGGTGATATGCTGCTTCCACATAGTCAATAACATTGACGTTCACAGCTTCACCATGATGAACCCACCTAGTATATGTGACCGATATCCCATACAAGTGTAGATGATTTAGCACAGTTGACTGGGGTTTTGTAACTGAATTCATACAACTGCTACACGGGCAGAGCACATCTGATTTTGGACCACCGTACTCAGCTCTGATAAAGTTCATGAATTTTTCAACCCCCTCAACATATGCAGCGGAGAATCTTCAAGCAGAAGTTATCCAAGTCCTGTCCATCTGTTAGACATACAAATTAGTTCTTCTACTAGATATTACAGGAAAAACATATAAGCTTTTTTATGAAGTACAGAAAAAATACCTAGGTCGATGTCTAAAGCTATGGCAAGATATTTGGACGAGCAGATCTAAGTAACGAAATATATGTAAAGCTAATTCAGCAAACAGATTTGAGTGCTAAATTATGGCAGACTGTTTCAGCAGTCAATGAGGCCGAGCACATAGCCATCGAACTATCGAAGGCCATCGCAACAACAAAGATCGACTATAAAACGGTGTAGAGCTATTTCACCTAACAGATTGGCTACTAGACCATGGCAATCTACGTCACAATAAATATATGGCAGGATATTTTAGACACTAATCGGCCTTGGCATGCCATCTCTGCTAAGCAGATTGAGTGCAGAACAGGGCAAAGAAGCTTCTTAATTAGAGCATATTGATACGTCTCCAACGTATCTATAATTTTTGATTGTTCCATGCTATTATATTACCCCTTTTGGATGTTTATGGGCTTTATTTTACACATTTATATCATTTTTGGGACTAACCTACTAACCAGAGGCCCAACCCATATTGCTGTTTTTTTGCCTATTTCAGTATTTCGAAGAAAAGGAATATCAAATGGAGTCCAAACGGAATGAAACCTTCGGGAGTGTTATTTTTGGAACAAATCTGATCCGGAGAGCCTGGAGTGCAAGTCAAGAAAGCTCCAAGGGCCCCACGAGATAGGAGGGGGCGCCCCCCCTATAAGGCGCGCCCCCTGTCTCGTGGGCCCCTCAGGCGGCCACCGACGTACTTCTTCCTCCTATATATACCTATGTACCCCGAAAACATCCAGGAGCACCACGAAACACAATTTCCACCACCGTAACCTTTTGTATCCGCGAGATCCCATCTTGGAGCCCTTGCCGGCACTCTGCCGGAGGGGGAAGCAACCACAGAGGGCCTCTACATCAACATCCTTGCCCCTCCGATGAGTTGTGAGTAGTTTACCACAGACCTACGGGTCCATAGTTATTAGCTAGATGGCTTGTTCTCTCTTTTTGGATCTCAATACAATGTTCTCCCCCTCTCTGGTGGAGATCTATTCGATGTAAACTCTTTTTGCAGTGTGTTTGTCGAGATCCGATGAATTGTGGGTTTATGATCAAGTTTATCTATGAATCTTCTCTGAATTCTTTTATGTATGATTGAGTTATCTTTGCAAGTCTCTTCGAATTATCAGTTTGGTTTGGCCTACTAGATTGATCTTTCTTGCCATGGGAGAAGTGCTTAGCTTTGGGTTCAATCTTGTGGTGTTCTTACCCAGTGACAGAAAGGGTTGCAAGACACGTATTGTATTGTTGCCATCAAGGATAACAAGATGGGGTTTATATCATATTGCATGTGTTTATCCCTCTACATCATGTCATCTTGCTTAATGCGTTGCTCTGTTCTTATGAACTTAATACTCTAGATGCATGCTGGATAGCGGTCGATGTGTGGAGTAATAGTAGTAGATGCAGGCAGGAGTCGGTCTACTTATTATGGACGTGATGCCTATATACATGATCATGCCTAGATAATCTCATAACTATGCGCTTTTCTATCAATTGCTCGACAGTAATTTGTTCACCCACCGTAATACTTATGCTATCTCGAGAGAAGCCTCTAGTGAAACCTATGGCCCCCGGGTCTATCTCTTATGATATTTGCTTTCCATCTACTTATTTGCATCTTTACTTTTTGCATCTATAATACAAAATACCAAAAATATATTTATCTTATCATACTAGCTTTATTAGATCTCACTTTCGCAAGTGGCCGTGAAGGGATTGACAACCCCTTTATTGCGTTGGTTGCGAGTTCTCTGTTTGTTTGTGTTGGTGCGTGGGACTTTTGAGGAGCCTCCTACTGGATTAATACCTTGGTTCTCAAAACTAAGGGAAATACTTACGCTACACTTTGCTGCATCACCCTCTTCTCTTCGAGGAAAACCAACGCAAGCTCAAGACGTAGCAAGAAGGATTTCTGGCGCCGTTTTCGGGGAGGTCTTCGCTCAAGTCAAGACATACCAAGTACCCGTCACAAACCCATATCCCTTGCATTTACATTATTTGCCATTTGCCTCTCATTTTCCGCTCCCCCACTTCACCCTTGCCGTTTTATTTGCCCTCTCTTTCCCAATCTCTTCTCTCTTTTGCTTGCCCTTTCATTTGCTCGTTTGGTTGGAATAGATGCTTATTTATTGCTAAACAGAGAACCTAAGATCTATGGATCCTCATCCGCTTGCTAATCTTTTTAAGAGATCCAATTATGATGAACACATTGCTAGTGAATTTTGTGCACTAGATTATCTTTATGAAGATTTGCTTGAAACTTGTGAATCTGAAAATTACGATGAAGAAATTTATGAAGAGATTCACAATAATTACTTGAATAAAAAGCATGATTGCAATGATTTTCCTATAAATTCTCTTGATGTCAATTGTGCTAATAATATGCAAAACCCTAAGCTTGGGGATGCTAGTTTTGCTATGTCTACTACTTGTTTCAATGATCATGATTGGGGTGATTCTTCTTATAACCTTGAGAATTTATTTAAGCCCCATGATGAATATGAGATTGATAATAGTGTTTGCAATAATGTTGAAAGTGGGTTTGGAAGAGTGTCAACTTTAGATCCCACATATTTTGAGTATGTTCAATCTTATGATATTTTTGATAAAAGTGGGTTCGGAAAGGTCATGACTTTAGTTAATGTTAATCCCACTATCTTGGAAGAGTGTCAACTTTACATGCATGTGGATCATGTTGAGAATATGTTTTGTGATAGCTATTTTGTTGAATTTGCCTATGATCCTACATGCAATTATTATGAGAGAGGAAAATATGGTCGTAGAAATTTTTATCTTACTAAATTACCTCTCGTCATGTTGAGATTGCTATCGTCTCTTTCTTCTTCCTTGCATATGCTAGTTGTTGCTTACCTTGCAAATTTGTTTGTTTATAATATGCCTATGCATAGTAAGTATGTTAGACTTAGATGTGTTTGTCACATGTTTCATGATGCTCTATTTGCACTTCAATTCTTGTCTTTCATGTGAGCATCATTAAAATTATCAATGCCTAGCTAAAAAAGGCTTTAAAGAAAAGTGCTTGTTGGGAGACAACCCAATATTTTTCCTTTCTGTTATCTAATAAATCTTGCATCTACCTTCTAGATAGATGTGTTTTTATCTTTTAATTGGTGTTTTTGCCAAGTAGAACCTATAGGATAACCTACGATGATAGTTGATTTGATTCTGTTGAAAAACAGAAATTGTGCATGCACGAATATAATTTTGTTAAATCACAGGAACGTGCTGTTGCGTTGATTCTTTTTGCTGCTGTTCAATAGACAAATTGTCCAGGACTTCCTATTTTGGTAGGATTTTTAGAATTCCATAAGTTTGCTTTAGTTACAGATTTCTACAGACTGTTCTGATTTTGACAGATTCTGTTTTTCGTGTGTTGTTTGCTTATTTCAATGCATATATGGCTAGTAAATTAGTTTATAAACCATAAAGAAGTTGTAATACAGTAGGTTTAACACCAATATAAATAAATAATGATTTCATTACAGTACCTTATGTGGTGGTTTTGTTTTCTTTCACTAACGGAGCTTATAAGATTTTCTGTTGAGTTTTGTGTTGTGAAGTTTTCAAGTTTTGGGTAAAGCTTTTATGGACTATGGAATAAAGGGTGGCAAGAGCCTAATCTTGGGGATGCCCATGGCACCCCAAGATATTCAAGAATAGCCAAAATCCTAAGCTTGGGGATGCCCCGGGAAGGCATCCCCTATTTCGTCTTTGTTCATTGGTAACTTTACTTGGAGCTATATTTTTATTCGCCACATGATATGCGTTTTGCTTGGAGCGTCGTGTATTATATTAGTCTTTGCTTTTTAGTTTACCACAATCATCCTTGCTGTACACACCTTTTGGGAGAAGCCTATTTGATTAGAATTTGCTAGAATACTCTATGTGCTTCACTTATATATTTTGAGCTTGATAGTTTTTGCTCTAGTGCTTCACTTATATCTTTTAGAGCACGATGGTGTCTTAATTTTTAAGAAATTGCTAGTCTCTCATGCTTCACTTATATCATTTTTAGAGTCTTTTAGAACAGCATGGTATTTTCTATGATCATAAAGTTGGTCCTAGAATGATGAGCATCCAAGTTGGGTATAATAAAAACTATCATAGAAAGTGAATTGGATGCTATGATCAATTTGATGCTTGATAATTGTTTTGAGATATGGAGGTAGTGATATTAAAGTCATGCTAGTTGGGCGATTATGAATTTAAAGAATGCTTGTGTTGAAGTTTGTGATTCCCGTAACATGCATGTATGGTGAACCGCTTTGTGATGAAGTTGGAGCACAATTTTATTTATTGATTGTCTTCCTTATGAGTGGCGGTCGGGGACGAGCGATGGTCTTTTCCTACCAATCTATCCCCCTAGGAGCATGCGCGTAGTACTTTGGTTTTTGATGACTTCTAAATTTTTGCAACAAGTATATGAGTTCTTTTGATTAATGTTGAGTCCATGGATTATACGCACTCTTTCACCCTTCCACCATTGCTAGCCTCTCTTGTACCGCGCAACTTTCACCGGTACCATACACCCACCATTTACCTTCCTCAAAACAGCCACCATACGTACCTATTATGGCATTTCCATAGCCATTCCGAGATATATTGCCATGCAACTTTTCACCGTCCCGTTCATATGACACACATTACTTTTGTCATATTGCTTTTTGCATGATCATGTAGTTGACATCGTATTTGTGGCTAGGCCACCTTCATAATTTTCATACATGTCGCTCTTGATTCACTGCATATCCCGGTACATCGCCGGAGGCATTCATATAGAGTCATATCTTGTTCTAGCTTTGAGTTGTAAATCCATAAAAGTGTGATGATCTTCATTATTAGAGCATTGCCCTAGTGAGGAAAGGATGATGAAGACTATGATTCCCCCACAAGTCGGGATGAGACTTCGGACTTTACAAAAAAAAAGGAAAAAAAGGAGAACGGCCAAAAAGAAAGAAAAAAAGAAAGGCCAAAGAAAAAGAAAAAAAGGAAAAAAAGGAAGAAAAAAATAAAATGAGAGAAAAAGAGAGAAGGGACAATGCTACTATCTCTTTTTCCACACTTGTGCTTGAAAATAGCACCATGATCTTCATGTTAGAGTCTCATATGTTGTCACTTTCATATACTAGTGGGAATTTTTCATTATAGAACTTGGCTTGTATATTCCAATGATGGGTTTCCTCAAAAGTGCCCTAGGTCTTCGTGAGCAAGCAAGTTGGATGCACCCCACTTAGTTTCTTTTATTGAGCTTTCATATATTTATAGCTCTAGTGCATCCGTTGCATGGCAATCCCTACTCACTCACATTGATATCTATTGATGGGCATCTCCATAGCCCGTTGATACGCCTAGTTGATGTGAGACTATCTTCTCCTTTTTGTCTTCTCCACAACCACCATTCTATTCCACATATAGTGCTATGTCCATGGCTCACGCTCATGTATTGCGTGAAAGTTGAAAAAGTTTGAGATTATTAAAGTATGAAACAATTGCTTGGCTTGTCATCGGGGTTGTGCATGATTAAATACTTTGTGTGATGAAGATAGATCATAGCCATACTATATGATTTTGTAGGGATAACTTTCTTTAGCCATGTTATTTTGAGAAGACATGATTACTTTGATTAGTATGCTTGAAGTATTACTATATCTTATGTCAATATGAACTTTTATTTTGTATTCATTTGGATCTGAACATTCATGCCACAATAAAGAAATTACATTGAGAAATATGCTAGGTAGCATTCCACATCAAAAATTTTGTTTTTATCATTTACCTACTCGAGAGCGAGCAGGAATTAAGCTTGGGGATGCTTGATACGTCTCCAACGTATCTATAATTTTTGATTGTTCCATGCTATTATATTACCCCTTTTGGATGTTTATGGGCTTTATTTTACACATTTATATCATTTTTGGGACTAACCTACTAACCGGAGGCCCAGCCCATATTGTTGTTTTTTGCCTATTTCAGTATTTCGAAGAAAAGGAATATCAAACGGAGTGCAAACGGAATGAAACCTTCGGGAGTGTTATTTTTGGAACAAATCTGATCCGGAGAGCCTGGAGTGCAAGTCAAGAAAGCTCCGAGGGCCCCACGAGATAGGAGGGCACTCCCCCCTATAGGGTGCGCCCCCTGTCTCGTGGGCCCCTCAGGCGGCCACTGATGTACTTCTTCCTCGTATATATATCTACGTACCCCGAAAACATCCAGGAGCACCACGAAACACAATTTCCACCGCCGTAACCTTCTGTATCCG
>NC_057795.1:431797376-431798800 GCF_018294505.1 Triticum aestivum | reverse complement strand
ACATCCTTGCCCCTCCGATGAGTTGTGAGTAGTTTACCACAGACCTACGGGTCCATAGTTATTAGCTAGATGGCTTCTTCTCTCTTTTTGGATCTCAATACAATGTTCTCCCCCTCTCTTGTGGAGATCTATTCGATGTAAACTCTTTTTGCGGTGTGTTTGTCGAGATCCGATGAATTGTGGGTTTATGATCAAGTTTATCTATGAATCTTCTCTGAATTCTTTTATGTATGATTGAGTTATCTCTGCAAGTCTCTTCGAATTATCAGTTTGGTTTGGCCTACTAGATTGATCTTTCTTGCCATGGGAGAAGTGCTTAGCTTTGGGTTCAATCTTGCGGTGTTCTTACCCAGTGACAGAAAGGGTTGCAAGACACATATTGTATTGTTGCCATCGAGGATAACAAGATGGGGTTTATATCATATTGCATGTGTTTATCCCTCTACATCATGTCATCTTGCTTAATGCATTGCTCTAATCTTATGAACTTAATACTCTAGATGCATGCTGGATGGCGGTCGATGTGTGGAGTAATAGTAGTAGATGCAGGCAGGAGTCAGTCTACTTGTTATGGACGTGATGCCTATATACATGATCATGCCTAGATAATCTCATAACTATGCACTTTTCTATCAATTGCTCGACAGTAATTTGTTCACCCACCGTAATACTTATGCTATCTCGAGAGAAGCCTCTAGTGAAACCTATGGCTCCCGGGTCTATCTCTTATCATATTTGCTTTCCATCTACTTATTTGCATCTTTACTTTTTGCATCTATAATACAAAATACCAAAAATATATTTATCTTATCATACTAGCTTTATTAGATCTCACTTTCGCAAGTGGCTGTGAAGGGATTGACAACCCCTTTATTGCGTTGGTTGCGAGTTCTCAGTTTGTTTGTGTAGGTGCGTGGGACTTTTGAGGAGCCTCCTACTGGATTGATACCTTGGTTCTCAAAACTGAGGGAAATACTTACGCTACACTTTGCTGCATCACCCTATTCTCTTCGAGGAAAAACAACGCAAGCTCAAGTCATAGCACATATTGATAGTAAACTACTTCGGCAAACAGTGAGATTAACAGCATCTATCAGCTAACATTCAGCGCTACACCAACATGAACGGGGCCTCAGTCTAGAATGCGCGTACCGTGGGAGAAGCTGACCGCCGTGCATCTCCACACGAACGTCGCCAGTGATGGCGGCGCTGACCGCCGTGCGCCTCCACAAGAACGTAGCAAGAGGTGGCGGCGCGGCTAGAGGACGACAGTCTACGAGAGCGTACTGTGGGAGCGAGAGGATTGCCGTGCGTCCCCTCGACGAACCGCGACGCCGACGTATCAGCGCGGCGGGGAGGGCGGCTTTGGCGGAGCGAATGGAGTGGAGGGGGGATGGGGGGAGGGTGGTTTGGGGAATATTTGG
>NC_057795.1:431780430-431797080 GCF_018294505.1 Triticum aestivum | reverse complement strand
CATGGTCGGTTTCTCCAAGTGCAGTCTCACGTGTCAGTGAAGAGGCAAGCCGAAGCGCGTTCCATTTGCGTGAGCCGTTTGCAGGACCGAACGTGTGTGGGGTGCAATGCGACCACGACAGGAGTGCTGTTAGTGTACCGCCTCTTTTCCTTTTAAACTAGGTGCTTCGCCCCCTAAAAAAAATGTTGCTTCGCGTGATCCATCGATACTACTACTAGTAATCCGGTAATCCCGACTACAACGGCGCGGCCGGGTCTTTTCCCGCGCGATATGCTGGGAGGTTGGCTTAGTTGGGTTTTTTAGATTTGTCTCGGTTCAATAAAAAGCAGAGTTGGTGATGATGGTGTGCCTGTCATCCTGCAATATAGGTCGTCTGATCTATATCTAACGGATAGGAAGGAAACTATGACAATTTACCCGCACTCCTCTCCACATTTGCAGATAAGGCTTTCCCTCGTTCATCCTTTTCTCCCACAAGATCTTGATCTTCCGTGCAACACACGGGCATCTTGCTAGTACTCCTACAATATGTATATTATTGTGAAAGTTCATATACACCGGCCGAGATTAATGCAAAGACGGCAGATTTTCATTACATTGCGAACTTTTATAGGACAGAAAAATAAAAGAAACCCGACCCTAAACCTATTCTACGGCGGCGACCAACGTCCTCCATCTGCGATCTCTATGTACGGGGGCGGGGTTCAAGACCTGTGAAGTGAAGGTGCGGTCTCCGGCGAGGAAGTGTAGAACACGGGATAAGGACCGGCCAGTTGGCACACCATGCCCTGCCGCCTCCCATGCCCTCCTCATCCTCGGAGGAGTCCCCGACCTCGGCGGTGCTGGACGTTGGACGGCGGCAAGTAGGATGCATGGCTGACGGTGCTCCCGTCATTGGCCGCCAGCGTGGCCACCGCTTGTGCAGTCGCGTCCGCGTCCAACTACGCCGCTATTGCGTCGCGAGAGGCGACTTGAGCAAGGGCGGCGACCTCGAGCTTCATCCCCGAAGACAAGCTCTCCCACAGAGCATTCGCACTTGTGGTCATGGCGGATGTGGTGCCAGGTAGGAGGACGATGCGCTATGGTGTGGAGGTTAGCTGGGCGTTGCCGCTTTAAGTAGCGCATTCCGGTGAGGCCAAGCGTCCGGGTGCGTCATTAAGTCGCCGGAGTTGGTTCCTCGGGCACCGAGCCTCTTAACGATGACATATGAATGGACGACATGAATGCGGGCAGCTGGCGCCGGCTGGGAACGCACCGCGCGACGGCGCGAGGGACGAGGGCTTTGGTGTGCCAGGGTAGTTAGCTGCGGTCGTGGCAACGTTGGAGATGCCCTTTGCTCAAATGCGATCCCCGCATGTCATTGAAAAAGCAAGACGACCTGGCATGGTCTCAGGTCCAGAGGATGCAGTTGGCCGCGCTACACCACTCCACGGACGCGTTGCGGCGCCCCGTGCATCCTCGACGAGCCGGGTGTTGGGGTGTGTTTGGATTGTGGCCAAAGTGCACCTTACCAAAATTTTGCTCATGACCCAAAGATTGGTCTTTGTTTGGATGGTTGCCATTTCTTTGGCATGCCAATGAACTCTAGCCAACTCTAGTTCATTTTTCTTGCCAATGTCGGCCAAATCATGGGCAACCAATACCTCAACCAAAATTTTGGCTACCCAATGCTTTGATGGGGCAACCTTGGGCACAAACCAAACATACCGTTGGTCGTGCCACAGCACAAACGCCACCCTCGGCACACTGAAACTGACCGTGTCTATCGATGATATGAGCGTGTCGCTCACCGCGGTCGCCGTGTCCAGAGGCGGTGCTGGAGCTGCGCCCCGTTGTTGGCCCCAAAAACCCACATGAACGGTTGTCGGTGGCGAGGAGGTCGTGGGCCAGCTTCTCCATTGGACTAGTCTGCGCTATGTCGTCCCGACGGGTGTGCCCCACATGTCGGTTTCCCTGTTTTCCCGGCCATATTCGAGCATCAGTGCTCTGCGTTGCGCATTAGGCCTTTCACTATGTAGGCCAAGCGAGACAATTTATTGTTTAATTAAGCCGTTCAAGTGTAATCATGTGGCGTTTGCTTATTTCTCATTCCTCTCCAACCCTCTTCTCCATCGATCATGTCGCCCTCTAGTCGAGTCCATCCTCCCGCATGCCTCATTTGAACATTCCACTGAGTATCATTCGCATGTACCCACCCTAGTCCTCTTTCAATAGATCTCCGGAACATGAGATGAAATAGAGAGGGAACGAGTGGGGGCACGTGATACCTAAGGCGGATTCAAAATTTTGAACCGGTGATAATAGCATCCGCAAATCATATATAAAGGGTATTCAATGTTCGTTTTGTTTTTGAACGTACAATATACTCCCTCCTATCCTTTCTACTTTACATATAAGTTTTATATGAGTATCAATATTCAACAACGCCCAATCAATATTGTTAGATTCGTACGTACTCCTAGATTTGTACTCGAGATGGTTTCCAATTTTACTATTGACAAGATTAATAGTACTCCTTTCACATAGGTGAGTAAGTCATCTTAGGCTGTGCACCGTGACCAAGGAGGAGGGGAAAACGAGAGACATTAATGTTTATTTGCTAACTAATAGTATCGCATGCAATGAACTAACCACTGCATGTTATGTTTGATAGTCTCAGGTCATTAAAAGCGTGCACACCCTCATCTCTTATTGGTTCATATGTCGAGAAACAAGAAACTAGGTAGAAGTTAATGCACCGCGCCTACGTGTTTTGGGATTATTTGGTTTTCGTAAGATGACTTACACACCTAGACGGAGGGAGTACATGAGATGTATAATGTGAAAATTATATCATTGGAAACTCCTTTCACATACGAAATTGACCATATGCTTTGTGTAAGTTGCATGTCATATATTATTACTCTAACATTTGGTCAAAGTTAGCCTCGAAAAACGCATTAGACCCTGTATGCTTTGTGTAATTTGCATGTCATATATTATTACTCTAACATTTGTGTAAGTTGCATGTCATATAGTATTACTCTAACATTTGGTCAAAGCAGTATAGTGGAAGTGGATCCTCTGACGTAGGTATCCCAGCCTTACCCTCCCTTTCGGTCACTTACTGGCGGACCCCAGGCTTGCTAGGCCCTGCATGTCAGTTACTCAATGGATTCGGCCACGTCAGGGGATCCTCATCCGTAGTATACTCCCTCTGTTTTTATTTAGTCTGCATAAAATGGAGGGAGTGGTGGTATAATAAATGACACGGGTGGGGGAGGGGGAGGGACGTAGGTTTTCTCTCAACTGCGGACCCACAAGCGAGCGAAAATGCAAGACGAAGCGCGTTCCATTCGGTGAGCGACATGGAGGGTCCAGCATGCTGGGCTGCAACGCGAATGCGACAAGTGCGATGTACAGTCAAAACCAATTGGCCGGTCGTGACCGGAACCACTATTCACACCAGAACCTTCGCTGCTCGGCCTACGCCAGCCACTCCCCTAAAACCACACCAAATCTCCAGCCCATTCCCCCACCTTTCGATCCCCTAGCCCACATCAAGCGTCCCCTAGTTCGCTGGAAAGCCATGGTGCGCCGCAAGGTCACTTACTACAAGATGCTGACGCCGGAGCGCCGCGCAGAAATCACGGCGGCGGTCGGCGCCACAGACCTCCGTTCCCAAGCTCGCTTTGCGGCGGGCCAATCCCCGCGTTCTCTGGAGCCAAGCTATGAGGAGGAGGAAGCCGATCCAATGTTCACTGCGGAGGTCGCGGCGCAGAAGGCCCCCGATGGGTATGAGACGATGGACGTCGACTTCGTGCCGGCGTCCGAGTCCCCCATGGTGCAGGTGGACCAGCGGTTCAACATGGCGATACTAAAGGAGGACCGGGAGGCAGAGGCTCAACTCGACGTGGAGCACGCGCATACCACTGCCATCGAGGCTCTCCTGTAGGCGGAACCGGATGTCGTGGATGTGAACCGGGCGGCGGAGGCTCAACTTGAGGCGGAGCGTGCGGATGCCCCTGCCATCGAGGCCCTCCTGCAGGCAGAATCAAACGTCCTGGACATGAACCGGGCGGCAGAGGCTTGACTCGACGCAGAGCGCGCGGATGCCGCTCTCATCGACGCCCTCCTGCAGGCGGAACCGGAAGTCCTGGACTTGAACCGGGTGGCGGAGGCTCGACTCGACACGGAGTGCGCGGATGGTGCTGCCATCGATGCCCTCCTGCAGGCGGAACCGGACGTCCTCGACTTGAACCGGGCTGTGCTCTCGTCCGTGCAGAGCGCCCGCACGCTTCGTTTGAACGAGTAGCTGGAGGCCGAGGACAACCACGGTGCGGAGACACACGTCGGCAGCGACGGCTGGTTCGTGCCGGCAGCCAAAGACGACGAGGCCGTCTCTTTCCATGAGCAGTGATAGTTTTTCTTTGTGTTGTTGTTTTTATGGATCTTTTGCTGTGTAAAAACATACTATTTGTTATGCAAGTTGCCTGACTTGGGTCAGTCTACCATTTCAGGCGGTTGGATGAATATCCTACGTCTCCTAACCCTTCTTTCCTTCTTCCTCACCTCTTTTTCTTCCCCAACAGACCACCGCACGGGCCGTACGGATACTCCGGTTGGATAAACATACTCTATGAACGAAAATTATGTGTCAGCGATAGGATGGCTGAGTTTTGTTTGTTCACATGCGACAGCACGTGTCAGTGAGGGTGCGTTCCCTTGGTTGGGTTTGCGGCGTGCAGGAGCGACTGTGTGAGGGTGCGGTGCGACTGCGGTGTGCAGGAGCGACCGTGGGAGGGTGCGGTGCGACTGCAACAGCCGTGCGCAAATGTACCTCCTTCTCATTTTGAACCTTTAGGCAAGCTTTGCAAAAATGTGTGGCGAAGTTTGGCAATGCAAGGCCTAGACCCAAACAGGATAAGTACATAATACCTCCGTCCTGGTTTATAGGTCCCTTTTATAGTTTGTGCCATATTTTGACTAAAGATTTAACTAACAAAATGTTAATGCATGTCAAGAAAAATTATCTCATTGGATTTGTATTTGAACATAGTTTTGAAAAATATAATTTTTGGTGACATGCGTGAATATTTTCTTAGTTTAATCTATGGTCAAAATTTGGCACGAAATACAATGGGGACCAATAAACCCGGACAGAGGTAGTACGTACTAGGAGTACTAGTGTGAGTGTTGTGTGCGTGCGTGGGTGCATGTGTTTGTGTGAGTGTTGCGTGGATGGAGGTCGTGTGCATGTGTGCGTGTGTGTATAATCACCACACCAGCTCCTGTGTGTTAAAACAGACGGCTCAGCATACCAATACAAGGCCACCTTGTTCGCTGTGCCCGCGGTCATGACTTCGAACCACCATCAAAATATTTTTTGTCGGTTGTTTTCATTCTTACTAGCAAGATGCCCGTGCGTTGCACATAACATCAAGATGCATTTTCATGACTTGTTTATCTTGTGAGAGAAAAGGATGAACGAGGGAAGGCCTTATTTGCAAATATGGAGAGGTGTGTGGGTACCTTTTTGCAAAATTGCCATAGTTTCTTTCCTATCCGTCAGATATAAATCGGACGGCCTATATTGCAGGATGGCAGGCACACCATCATCACCAACTCTGTTTTTTATAAGAGTGTATTTTATGTATTTTATAATTGTTGGAAATATGCCCTAGAGGCAATAATAAATTAGTTATTATTATATTTCCTTGTTCATGATAATCGTTTAATATCCATGCTATAATTGTATTGATAGGAAACTCAGATACATGTGTGGATACATAGACAACACCATGTCCCTAGTAAGCCTCTAGTAGACTAGCTCGTTGATCAATAGATGGTTACGGTTTCCTGACCATGGACATTGGATGTCGTTGATAACTGGGTGGCTATAAAGGTGCACTACAGGTATCTCTGAAAGTGTCTTTTGGGTTGGCACGAATCGAGACTAGGATTTTTCACTCCGTGTAAACGGAGAGGTATCTCTGGGCCCACTCGGTAAGACATCATCATAATGTGCACAATGTGACCAAGGGGTTGATCATGGGATGATGTGTTACGGAATGAGTAAAGAGACTTGCCGGTAATGAGATTGAACAAGGTATCGGTATACCGACGATCGAATCTCGGGCAAGTACAATACCGCTAGACAAAGGGAATTGTATACGGGATCTATTGAGTCCTTGACATCGTGGTTCATCCGATGAGATCATGGTGGAACATGTGGGAGCCAATATGGGTATCCAGATCCCGCTGTTGGTTATTGGCCGGAGAACGTCTAGGTCATGTCTGCATGGTTCCCGAACCCATAGGGTCTACACACTTAAGGTTCGATGACGCTAGGGTTATAAAGGAAGTTTGTATGTGGTTACCGAATGTTGTTCGGAGTCCCGGATGAGATCCCGGACGTCACGAGGAGTTCCGGAATGGTCCGGAGGTAAAGATTTATATATGGGAAGTCCTATTTTGGCCACCGGAAAATGTTCGGGATTTTTCGGTATTGTACCGGGAAGGTTCTAGAAGGTTCCGGAGTGGGGCCCACCTGCATGGGGGGACCCACATGAACGTGGGTAGTGGGGGCAAGGCCCCACACCCCTGGTCAAGGTGCACCAAGATCCCCCCATAGAAGGAATAAGATCATATCCCGAAGGGATAAGATCAAGATCCCTAAAAAGGGGGGATAACTATCGGTGGGGAAGGAAATGATGGGATTTCTTTCCTCCCACCTTTGCCAACGCCCCAATGGACTTGGAGGGCAAGAAACCAGCCCCTCCACCCCTATATATAATGGGGAGGCGCATGGGAGCTTCACACGAAGTTCTGGCGCAGCCCTCCGCCTCTCCCAAGTACTCCTCCTCTCTCGCGGTGCTTGGCGAAGCCCTGCAGGATTGCCATGCTCCTCCACCACCACCACGCCGTTGTGCTGCTGCTGGATGGAGTCTTCCTAAACCTCTCCCTCTCTCCTTTCTAGATCAAGGCATGGGAGACGTCACCGGGCTGTACGTGTGTTGAACGCGGAGGTGCCGTCCGTTCGGCACTAGGATCTCTGGTGATTTGGATCACGACGAGTACGACTCCTTCAACCCCGTTCTCTTGAATGCTTCCGCTTAGCGATCTACAAGGGTATGTAGATGCACTCTCCTTCCCCTCGTTTCTGGTTTCTCCATAGATAGATCTTGGTGACACGTAGGAAAATTTTGAATTTCTGCTACGTTCCCCAACAGTGGCATCATGAGCTAGGTCTATGCGTAGATTCTTTGCACGAGTAGAACACAAAGTAGTTGTGGGCGTTGATTTTGTTCAATATGCTTACCGTTACTAGTCCAATCTTGTTTCGACGGTATTGTGGGATGAAGCGGCCCGGACCGACCTTACACGTACTCTTACGTGAGACAGGATCCACCGATTGACATGCACTTGGTGCATAAGGTGGCTAGCGGGTGCCAGTCTCTCCCACTTTAGTCGGAACGGATTCGATGAAAAGGGTCCTTATGAAGGGTAAATAGCAATTGGCATATCACGTTGTGGTTTTGTGTAGGTAAGAAACGTTCTTGCTAGAAACCCATAGCAGCCACGTAAAACATGCAAACAACAATTAGAGGACGTCTAACTTGTTTTTGCAGGGTATGCTATGTGATGTGATATGGCCAAGAAGAATGTGATGAATGATATGTGATGTATGAGATTGATCATGTTCTTGTAATAGGAATCACGACTTGCATGTCGATGAGTATGACAACCGGCAGGAGCCATAGGAGTTGTCTTAATTTATTGTATGACCTGTGTGTCATTAAACAACGCCATGTAATTACTTTACTTTATTGCTAACCGGTAGCCATAGTAGTAGAAGTAATAAGTTGGCAAGACAACTTCATGGAGACACGATGATGGAGATCATGATGATGGAGATCATGGTGTCATGCCGGTGACGATGATGATCATGGAGCCCCGAAGATGGAGATCAAAAGGAGCAAAATGATATTGGCCATATCATGTCACTATTTGATTGCATGTGATGTTTATCATGTTTATGCATCTTGTTTACTTAGAATGACGGTAGTAAATAAGATGATCCCTTACAAAAATTTCAAGAAGTGTTCTCCCCTAACTGTGCACCGTTGCTAAAGTTCATCGTTTCGAAGCACCACGTGATGATCGGGTGTGATAGATCCTTACGTTCACATACAACGGGTGTAAGATAGTTTTACACATGCAAAACACTTAGGGTTAACTTGACGAGCCTAGCATGTACAGACATGGCCTCGGAACACAGAGACCGAAAGGTCGAGCATGATTCGTATGGAGGATACGATCAACATGAAGATGTTCACCTATGATGACTAGTCCGTCTCACGTGAGGATCGGACACGGCCTAGTTGACTCGGATCATGTAATCACTTAGATGACAAGAGGGATGTCTATCTGAGTGGGAGTTCATAAGATGAACTTAATTATCCTGAACATAGTCAAAAGATCTTTGCAAATTATGTCGTAAGCTCGCGCTTTAGTTCCACTGTTTAGATATGTTCCTAGAGAAAATATGGTTGCAAGTTGACAGTAGCGATTATGCGGACAGTAGAAAGCTTATGTCCTTAATGCACCACTCAGTGTGCTAAACCCCAAACATCGTTTGTGGATGTTGCGAACATCGGACATACACGTTTTGATAACTACGTGATAGTTCAGTTAAACGGTTTAGAGTTGAGGCACCAAAGATGTTTTCGAAACATTGCGGAACATATGAGATGTTTCGAGGGCTGAAATTGGGATTTCAGGCTCGTGCCCATGTCAAGAGGTATGAGACCTCCAACGATTTTCTTAGCCCGCAAACTAAGGGAGAAAATCTCAATCGTTGAGCTTGTGCTCAGATTGTCTGAGTGCAACAATCACTTGAATCGAGTGGGAGTTGATCTTCCAGATGAGATAGTGATGTTTCTCCAAAGTCATTGCCACCAAGCTGCTAGAGCTTCGTGATGAACTATAACATATCAGGGATAGATATGATGATCCTTGAGGTATTCGCGATGTTTGACACCGTGAAAGTAGAAATCAAGAAGGAGCATCAATTGTTGATGATTGGTGAAACCACTAGTTTCAAGAAGGGCAAGGGCAAGAAGGGATACTTCATGAAACGGCAAATCAGCTGCTGCTCTAGTGAAGAAACCCAAGGTTGAACCCAAACCCGAGACTAAGTGCTTCTGTAATAAGGGGAACAACCACTGGAGCAGAATTACCCTAGATACTTGGTAGATAAGAAGGCTGGCAAGGTCGATAGAAGTATATTGGATATACATTATGTTAATGTGTACTTTACTAGTACTCCTAGTAGCACCAGGGTATTAGATACCGGCTCGGTTGCTAAGTGTTAGTAACTCGAAATAAAAGAGCTACGGAATAAATGGAGACTAGCTAAAGGTGAGCTGACGATATGTGTTGGAAGTGTTTCCAAGTTTGATGTGATCAAACATCGCACGCTCCCTCTACCATCAAGATTAGTATTAAACCTGAATAATTGTCATTTGGTGTTTGCGTTGAGCATAGACATGATTGGATTATGTCTATCGCAATACGGTTATTCATTTAAGGAGAATAATGGTTACTCTGTTTATTTGAATATTACCTTCAATGGTATTGCACCTAATAGGAATGGTTTATTGAATCTTGATCGTAGTGATACACATTTTCATGCCAAAAGATATAAGATAGTAATGATAGTACCACTTACTTGTGGCACTGCCATGTAAGTCATATTGGTGTAAAATGCATGAAGAAGCTCCATGTTGATGGATCTTTGGACTCACTCGTTTTGAAAATTTTGAGACATGCGAACCATGTCTATTGGTGTATACTCATGAAGAAACTCCATGCAGATGGATCGTTTGGACTCACTTGATTTCGAATCACTTGAGATATGCAAATCATACCACATGGGCAAGATGACTGAAAAGCCACGTTTTCACTAAGATGGAACAAGATAACAACTTGTTGGAAGTAATACATTTTGATGTGTGCAGTCCAATAAGTGCTAAGGCACGCAGTGGATATCGTTATGTTCTTACTTAACGGATGATTTGAGTAGATACTAAGTATATTTACTTGATGAAACACAAGTCTAAATTATTAAATGGTTCAAGTAATTTCGGAGTGAAGTTGAAGATCATCGTGACAACAGGATAAAATGTCTATGATATGAGCATAGAGATGAGTATCTGAGTTACGAGCTTTGGCACGCATTAAGACATTGTGGAAATTGTTTCACAATTAATACCGCCTGGAACACCATAGTGTAATGGTGTGTCTGAACATTATAGTTGCATCCTATTGGATATGGTGCGTACCATGATGTCTCTTATCGAATTACCACTATCGTTCATGGGTTAGGCATTAGAGACAACCACATTCACTTTAAAATAGGGCACCACGTAATTCCGTTGAGACGACACCGTTTGAACTATGGTTTGGAGAAACCTAAGTTGTCGTTTCTTAAAAGTTTGGGGCTGCGACGCTTATGTGAAAAGGTTTCAGGTTGATAAGCTCGAACCCAAAGCGGATAAAATGCATCTTCATAGGACACCCAAAACAGTTGGGTATACCTCCTAATTCAGATACGAAAGCAATAGTGATTGTTTTCTTGAATCGGGTCCTTTCTCAAGGAAATGTTTGTCTCAGAAATTGAGTGGGAGGATGGTGGAGACTTGATGAGGTTATTGAACCGTCACTTCAACAAGTATGTAGCAGGGCACAGAAAGTTGTTCCTGTGACTCCTACACCAATTGAAGTAGAAGCTTATGATAGTGATCATGATGTTTTTGGATCAAGTCACTACCGCACCTCGTAGGGTGACAAGGATGCGTACTACTTTAGAGCGGTACAGTAATCCTGTCTTGAAGGTCATGTTGCTAGAAAACAACGAACCTACGAGCTATGGAGAAGCGATGGTGGGCCCATATTCCAACAGATGGTTAGAAGCCATGAAATCCGAGATAGGATCCAGGTATCAGAACAAAGCATAGACTTTGGTGGACTTGCCCGATGATCGGCAAGCCATTGAGATAAATGGATCTTTAAGAAGAAGACGGACGTGGACGGTAATGTCACCGTCTATGAAGCTCGACTTGTGGCGAAGAGTTTTTCACAAGTTCAAAGAGTTGACTACGATGAGATTTTCTCATCTGTAGCGATGCTTAAGTCCATCGGAATCATGTTAGCATTAGCTGCATTTATGAAATCTGGAAGATGGATGTCAAAACGAGTTTCCTTACCAGTTTTCGTAAGGAAAGATTGTATATGATACAATCAGAAAGGTTTTGTCGATCCTAAGGATGCTAAAAGGTGTGCTAGCTCTAGCGATCCTTCTAAGGACTGGAGTATGCATCTTGGAGTTGGAATACGCACTTTGATAAGATGATCAAAGAATTTTTGGTTTATACAAAGTTTATGAGAAACTTGTATTTCCAAAGAAGTGAGTGGGAGCACTATAGAATTTCTGATAAGTATATGTTGTAAACATATTGTTGATCAGAAATGATGTTGAATTTCTAGAAAGCGTATAGGGTTATTTGAAAAGTGTTTTTCAATGGAAAACCTGGATTAGGCTACTTGAACAATAAGCATCAAGATCTATAAGATAGATCAAAATGCTTAAAGTACTTTCAAAATGAGCACATACCTTGACATGATCTTCAAGGTGTTCAAGATGGATCAGTCAAACAAGGAGTTCTTGCCTGAGTTGTAAGGTATGAAGTTAAGACTTAAAGCTCGACCACGGCAGAAAAGAGAGAAAGGACGAAGGTCGTCCCCTATGCTTTGGACGTAGGCTCTACATATGCTATGCTGTGTACCGCACCGGAAGTGTGCCTTGCCATGAGTCAGTCAAGGGGTACAAGAATGATCCAGGAATGGATCATTGGACAGCGGTCAAAATTGTCCTTGGAGTAAATAAGGACATGTTTCTCGATTATGGAGGTGATAAAGAGTTCGGCGTAAAGGGTTACGTCGATGCAAGCTTTAACACCTATCCGAGTGACTCTGAGTAGCAAACTAGATACGTATAGTGGAGCAACCATTTGGAATAGTTCCAAGTGGAGCGTGGTAGCAGCATTTACAATATGACCTAGAGATTTGTGAAGTACATACGGATCTGAATGTTGTAGACCCGTTGACTAAAACCTCTCTCACAAGCAAAACATGATCAAACCCTAGAACTCATTGAGTCTTAATCACATGATGATGTGAACTAGTTTAATAACACTAGTAAACTCTTCGGATGTTGGTCACATGGCGATGTGACCTGTGAGTGTTAATCACATGGCGATGTGAACTAGATTATTGACTCTAGTGCAAGTGGGAGACTGTTGGAAATATGCCCTAGAGGCAATAATAAATTAGTTATTATTATATTTCCTTGTTCATGATAATCGTTTATTATCCATGCTATAATTGTATTGATAGGAAACTCAGATACATGTGTGGATACATAGACAACACCATGTCCCTAGTAAGCCTCTAGTAGACTAGCTCGTTGATCAATAGATGGTTACGGTTTCCTGACCATGGACATTGGATGTCGTTGATAACGGGATCACATCATTAGGAGAATGATGTGATGGACAAGACCCAATCCTAAGCCTAGCACAGAGATCGTGTAGTTCGTATGCTAAAGCTTTTCTAATGTCAAGTATCTTTTCCTTAGACCATGAGATTGTGCAACTCCCGGATACCGTAGGAATGCTTTGGGTGTACCAAACGTCACAACGTAACTGGGTGGCTATAAAGGTGCACTACAGGTATCTCTGAAAGTGTCTTTTGGGTTGGCACGAATCGAGACTGGGATTTGTCACTTCGTGTAAACGGAGAGGTATCTCTGGGCCCACTCGGTAGGACATCATCATAATGTGCACAATGTGACCAAGGGGTTGATCACGGGATGATGTGTTACGGAACGAGTAACGAGATTGAACAAGGTATCGGTATACCAACGATCGAATCTCGGGCAAGTACAATACCGCTAGACAAAGGGAATTATATACGGGATTGATTGAGTCCTTGACATCGTGGTTCATCCAATGAGATCATCGTGGAACACGTGGGAGACAACATGGGTATCCAGATCCCGCTGTTGGTTATTGGCCGGAGAACGTCTAGGTCATGTCTGCATGGTTCCCGAACCCGTAGGGTCTACACACTTAAGGTTCGATGACACTAGGGTTATAAAGGAAGTTTGTATGTGGTTACCGAATGTTGTTCGGAGTCCCAGATGAGATCCCGGACATCACGAGGAGTTCCGGAATGGTCCGGAGGTAAAGATTTATATATGGGAAGTCCTATTTTGGCCACCGGAGAATGTTCTAGAAGGTTCCGGAGTGGGGCCCACCTGCATGGGGGGCCCACATGAACCTGGGTAGTGGGGGAAAGGCCCCACACCCCTGGTCAAGGCGCACCAAGATCCCCCCTTAGAAGGAATAAGATCATATCCCGAAGGGATAAGATCAAGATCCCTAAAAAGGGGGGATAACAATCGGTGGGGAAGGAAATTATGGGATTTCTTTCCTCCCACCTTTGCCAATGCCCCAATGGACTTGGAGGGCATGAAACCAGCCCCTCCACCCCTATATATAGTGGGGAGGCGCATGGGAGCTTCACATGAAGTTCTGGCGCAGCCCTCCGCCTCTCCCAAGTACTCCTCCTCTCTCGCGGTGCTTGGCGAAGCCCTGCAGGATTGCCATGCTCCTCCACCACCACCACGCCGTTGTGCTGCTGCTGGATGGAGTCTTCCTCAACCTCTCCCTCTCTCCTTGCTGGATCAAGGCATGGGAGACGTCACTGGGCTGTACGTGTGTCGAACGCGGAGGTGCCGTCCGTTAGGCACTAGGATCTCCGGTGATTTGGATCACGACGAGTACGACTCCTTCAACCCCGTTCTCTTGAACGCTTCTGCTTAGCGATATACAAGGGTATGTAGATGCACTCTCCTTCCCCTCGTTGCTGGTTTCTCCATAGATAGATCTTGGTGACACGTGGGAAAATTTTGAATTTCTGCTACGTTCCCCAACAATAATAGTATAGATGTAGAGTAGATACAAGTCGACAGGTGGGCACGATGTTAGTGAGATAATGTGATGCAACACTAGAGGTGCCACGTGGAGCGTTTAACTGGTCAACTAGTCATGTCATGAGCAAATACAAAGTTGTACGGTGAGCCCATGACTGTATAATAACCACTAAACGTAAACGGTGACCGTAATGAGTGGATTACGAAGTCCAATGTATGTATCGTGCTTTCGCTTCAAATACAATGATCGTCATTGCATATATCGCGAGGGAAAGATGAAACACGCGTGAATTTTCTGGGGGCTTACTTTTAGAGGACCTGGAGATAGTTTTGTGTGCATACGTGAAAGGGGCGTATAGGGGGGTATGCGATGGAGAGAGAGATGATCTTTGTTTCTCTTTATTATGACTAACTTTGTATATAGTACAAAATATACAAATTCACAGTGCGGAATAAATATCATTGTCGGCACCATGCAATGCAAATTAGCATCCGTACTCCTCCATATAACTTTGTAATGTTGTATATATGCAGAAACTCTAAAATAATTTTTTGGCCACACTTTATTCAAAAGGAATGTTGTATGCGAAATAACGTGAAGAGAGGGCTTTTTAGATCAATGGGGTACGTGATGTAACATGTGTGAATGTGTAGTTGATGCATTTGGCGGGGCCTAGAGAGGTATGTGTGTGTATTACGTATTCGAGAGAGGCATGGATAGAGGGGCCGACCGGGGGGGGGGGCGTGGGAGAGATAGCACGAGAAATGAGAGTGGTCTAGAGAGAGAGACGAATATGACGTCACGACAAGAAATTCCATTCCCTTGAGTGTGTATATGCAAGGGGGAGGTAATAGAGGCACCAGGAGAAATTTTCTGTGTGTGTGGTGTTTGTGTTGGTATGTGTGGGTGTGAGAAGATAACGAGACGTGGGGGCAGAGGGTGTGTCACCGCGTGAGGTCCGGTGGGTCGAGGTGAGGCCCTTCGTTCGGTTCCGTCCTGCGCCACATTGGTCGGCCCATGACACATTTAGGAAGACCAATGGATGACTAGTCGTACAAGACAAAGATAGCAGAATTGTGAAGGACTCTGTGTCCACTGACAAAGCCGGCTAGGATTTGTAACCCTAGGTTCTCGGACTAAGGTAACCCCTTTATCTCTGATATTACTATTCATCCAACCTAACTTTAAGGGGCATCCTACAGAATGCTCTGCTAGAATCATACTCGTCGATTAGGAAGAGAGGTGTGAGATAATGCGTGAGAGACAGGCGTAAAGATAATGTGCGTACATGAGACACGTAGGCAGGTCCATGTATATAGAAAGGATCGATGAGGATTGTGCATTTCTATGTTTGTGAGAGGAAGAGTGCTTGTGATAAAGGTTAGTGAAAACAGTTGTAAATGGTTAGGAGAGGGAGGGAGGGTTATATCTAGAGCATGTGTGCGAGAAAGACACCTCGGGAGAGAGTGTGTGAGCATGTGTGAGAGACCACCGATGGAGAGTGAAACTACACGTAAAAGACTGCTCTACACATTGATTAAAGATATAAATTGTATCCAAATATTAGGATGGGATCATGATATTTGCAATTCGCGTAAGGAGCGGTCATTGATCCATCAGACATCTAGATTCTATCGAATTTGAGCATGTCTATGTTATTATTCGACACAATTGATCCACATAGTTAGTATTTTGAACTCCAGACAATCCATCGCTTTAGCAATCGAATATAAACGTGAGTATAGTTCATGTTGTGTGTGTAAAGCACATTATACATACGAAAGTTACACAATGGACATTTATAAATAGCTACCTATGAACTAGCATACATTTGAGTTCAACCTAAGGTGGTTTAAAAAATCGAATTCAGCATGAAGTCCATTCAACTATTTGAATTTGATATCATGGCATTTGTAAACCATACCTAAACTATGGGGGTACCAATCTTTGCTCTGATTTTGTACATAATATCATATGTAGTCGTGTACAAAATAGATTCAAATTTAGCTCCTCCATTCCAAAATAATCGTAGTTATAGGATTTTCAAGTGTCAAAATTTCAAAAGTAAGCGGATAATTTAATGAGGTTTTCAAACATACAAGGTCAAATATAACGTTGTCTATTTAGGTCAATCCTCATAGTTCAAGAGTACTCTAAACATGAATGCTTGTGTTTCAAAATTTCGAACGAAGCGCCAAAAGAGCCTCTACTCGCCCAAAACCGCGTGAGACCAATGTTTGGTAGTACAAGGAAATTACTTTTCTAATAACTCCGACCTGTGAAACCTACCGGCCCGACGTCCAAAGGTCTAAACCGGGGTAGGTTTGTAGCTTCATCTAGACGCCACGCAACCGCCTCCGAAAAAAATTTATACACAATGGCTGCCTAAGCACACATGCGCGCGGCCGAAATCGCTCCTGCCCACTATTTGGGACACCTGGGATTACCATCCTACCCCCGACCCACAGTAGGTCCGAAATTTAAGAGGGGGGGGGCAAAGTTTGTACTTTCCCCAAATTTCAAACAAGCGCGTCCCATCTTCTATTCAAAAAAGCCAAAAACAAGCACGTCCCAGACCGAAACATGGTTCCCCCCCCCCCACCCGTCCGAT
>NC_057795.1:431774278-431780086 GCF_018294505.1 Triticum aestivum | reverse complement strand
ATTCCGTGGGCGCCAAAACTACCTCTCCACCAGCCGCAAAACCCCGGCGTCCTCCGTCCACCACCCCATCCCACCCATCAACCGCCGCCCTCCTCCATCATGCCGGAGCCGATACCCCGACGTCGTCATCCACCGCAACCTCAACCGCAACATCGTCCATGGCTAGTAGTTAAAGCCGAGGCCGAGCCGTCCGTACCCGAGCCAGTTCAACCACGCCGTCCTGCGCCTCACTGCTGCCGCTCCAACTTCGCCACCCTCCACCGCACCGGAGCTATTCTGCTACGCCGTCCTTCGCTGCCTCGGATCTGCTTCCCCTCCGCTGACATACGGCCACGGCAACACAGTCAACAATTTGGCCATGGGTCCATCCAAGCCTGCACTCTCCAGAACATCGGTTTCCCCGGTAAAAATAAGAAGATCGACGCGACATGTGGAGGTGACCACACCGGCAACCGAAGAAGGTACTCCTCTTCCCTTATTCGTGCAAATCTTACGTCTCTGCTTGCACGGTATTCATCCCACAGAAGACACTAGTTGACCGCTTCTTCTTGATACTAGATGTTCCTAGTAACTCCCGATGCACAAGGTTTCTCCTCATATACTATTTCACCTTAGCTAGAGGTCCGTCGCCCCCCTGAATTTCAATTTCTGGCTAGTTGATTCCAAATTAACGGAAGCATTCCCCGGTGTAACAGGCACTAGTACAACTATTACGCCGGGGAAGCAGTGCCTTGGTGTTTATCTTAGGGGTGTGTGCGGCCTAGAGCTACTGGCGCCCGATCTGGAGGTCGGCCGGGATTAAAGGGATGGCTTGGGGACACTGCCAAGCACGGCAGTGGTGTGAGGTCGATGGGAGGGCGGGGCGGCGTAGGCACGGGTCTGGGCCGGTGGTCGCTGGCGGTTCGAGAAAGATCGTCAACAGTGACTGGCGGGAGGTAGACGAAGGCCATCTGCCCGTTCCTTATAGATCGGATGGTTCATTAAAAAAATCGACTGACCTATTTATTTTTAGTCGACTGTTATCTTAGATATGACCACATGTGGTGGTGTGCTGGAGGAGTACCTGCATTTCCTATGCTCATATATTACAAAATCATACGGAGTAGAATCTAATTTTCTTTGCCATGCAATGTTGTAGAGCTATCATATGTCTCCTATCATTTATTTTCCAGCCACCTGCTATCTGCTACTTTTACAGTGCACTAGTTCTGCACACGCTTCATCCATACTCTCACTATTGTGTTTTTATGCAAGGGTATTTCAGAGTCTGCCGAAAGCGAAGCAAAAAAGAAAAGAGACAAGTCGTGCCAGCTTTCTACGAGGCTAGGCGCGGCACGTTACAGCGCTTTAAAGGGTGCAGTGCCAGCAGATGGAGACAGTAAACGTTGCTCTGGAGTTGATGATCTCGCTCGCAATGAACCACCATCCCAGGTGCTTGCTTTAACTTCGCGGTGTCATATGTGGTTGCATGTTCCATATGGTGCCTAGCTTGTATTCGAAAGGCCGAAGTCAGTGTTTATTAAGATAAGGAAAGATATTTTTTACATGAACCATCATTCCGTGAGCACCAGAAGACAAATAGCTAGCCATGGCACTGGCCGAGCCAGTGGCAAGCCCAGCAAAGACAGGCAGCACCTGGAGGCCAACTAAAAAGACGCAATGGTGGCGAAGAAGCCCGCCTCCCACCAGGATCTCAGGTGCTAGATGATCATGCTCACCACTCCAGCCGAATGTCTAGCTTGTATTGCTTCCAATTAGGTTAAATTGCATATGCTTAGCTTACACATTATACCTTTGAATACGACATGCCTCTCTATTTTTGGTACATACTAGTACATCTGTGTATTAACGATGTTCTTACATCAAACTAATGTTCTTGTGTATCCCTCATCAATCACTTATGACGAGGAAGGCATGCAAGGGGACTACTCCTCATTTAAAGAATGCAGCGTCAGCCTCCCGACATGATTCTCAAGAAACAGAAATGCTAGATGAAGATAGTGAACATAGCTCTGTAGTTGATTACAACATTTCCCCTACACTAGCATCACAGGTGCTTGGTCTAACTTGGCAGCGTGATATGTGGTTGCATGTTGCATATGGTGTCTAGATTGTAATTCTTCCAATCTGGTTAAACTGCATGTGCTAGTCTGCTTAGCTTATACTCTTGTAAATGTGACATTATACCTGTTAATGTGACATGCCTTCCTGTATGTAGTACATAGTACATCTATCTATTAAGCATGTCCTTACATAAAACTATTTTTTGTATCCCGCATCAATCAATATGACGAGACACCTTTAGTTTATGCAGTGCGATATTAGTTGCATCTTTCATATGATTTATAGCATGCGCTGCTTCTAATTTGTTGAAATTCCATTTATGATGGGACGCTTTCAACTTGGCAGAGTCATATTGGTTGCATCTTTCATGTGGAGTCTAGCTTGCATTGCTTCTTATTTGTTGGAATGGTTTCTGCTTAGTTTACACAAACAGTTGTGAACATGCCATGCCGTCCTGGTTTTCGTACATATTCCATCCTGGTATCATGTGTTTGCCTTACATCAAAGTAGTGATTGTCAGTATCATGCATGAATGAGTTCTGAAGAGAGAATTTTATTGCTTTTTCTTGTCGGTTTTACTTGACAATTCAAAATCAATAAAGCGGAAGGAAGTTAGCAAGGCAGCGGATAGAGGTGCTCCTTCCAAATGGAGGGCCTCTACAGTTTCTACTCCTCCACACCCCCAAGATGATTTCCAAGACAACACATGCATAGACACACAACAAAGTTGTGTTTATGATGAGCACGTCTCCCCTAGTGCAGCATCACTGGTGCTCCCTCTAACTTGGCACTGTTATATGTGGTTGCGTGTTATGTGTGATGTCTAGCTTGTATTGCTTCTAATTTTGTTGAATTCCATCTGCTTACTTTACACATTATACTTGAATAAGACATGTGTTCCTATTTCCAGAACATACAATATCTGTCTATCACACCATGTTCTTACATCAAATTACTACTGTTGTGTAACCTGCAACAATCACTTATCATAAGACACGTTTGACTTCGGAGTGTGATATAGGTTACATCTCACATTCTTTTCTAGCTTGTACTACTAATTCGTTGAAATGGCACTTATGACGAGACAATTTTAAGTTGGTAGAGTGATATTTGTTGCATCTTTCATATGGTGTCTAGCTTTCATTGCTTCTAATTTGTTGAAATGCCATCTCCTTAGTTTACACATCATAAGCTGTGAATATGCAATGCTGTGAATATGCAATGGCACTAATGACGAGAGACCTCTAACATGGTAGTGTGATGTTGTTTGCATCTTGCATATGATTTATTTCTTGTACTGCTTCACATTTGTTTAAATGCATTTATGCTGAGACAATGTTAACTTGGTAAAGCAATATTTGTAGCATCTTTCATATGGTGTCTACCTTCCATTGCATTGCTTCTAATTTGGTGAAATGTCTTCTTCTTCGTTTACACATCATAGTTCTGGTCATCTCTTCCGTCCTATTTTTCATACATATTACATCCTCCTATCATGTGGTTGTATAACATCAAAGTTCAGTTCGTCTGCATCACACATTAATTTGTTCTGAAGAACTAAATTGTTATTCGTTTTTCTTGTTGGCTTGGCTTAACATGGCACAGAGAAAGAGGAAGAAACACAGAATGGCAGGGAATAAGAAGCGGATGAATCCTGCAGATTCTGCTGGTACTGATGGTGCAATAGAAGGTGAAACTCCAGCAGAAAATTCTACAAACACGGCATCCCATGCTACACGAGATGCAAAAAAGCCAAACAGAAACAAATAGCTGCCACCAAACAAGCAGAGACAGCCCTAGTTCTTGCAACACCTACCATAGTACTACCAGCTGCACGACATACTCGTGCGTCAACTGAGCTAGCAGCACGTTCCCAAGCTCCCTTGCCACCTGACACTACTTCCCAAGCACTCTTGACACAAGACGAGTTGGCAATATCAGATGAACCTTGTGAGCTTCAACAGCAAGAAGGTAGTTGCTGGAGTCAAGTTACAGTTGCATGCTTCTTTATATGTAGTCTCACAGTTTGATGTACACTAACACTTCCTATGTTCGTTGTTGGACTAGCACCTAGGCACAAGAGGAAACAAACATCAGGGATAATGCTTGATAGGTTAACTAAATCTAGAGGAGGAAGAATTGAGATCCGTTTTGAGGCAGGTTTAAAAAGGCCACGTGATGCTATAGAGTCAGCCAAGTTAGTATCAGAGGCAGCGGTTGCCGTTAGGTGTCATGTACGTATCCTCCCAACATGGATTTAGTACAGGAATGACAAAGACGAAACCCAGTTCAACACCTTCCTCGACCATTTATCTGTAAGTATGGTTATGTATGGAAACTAGTAATATCGTCTTGCTCTATCCCATACTTTCTAGGTTGCTGATAATGAGACTCCCATAATTTTCAACAGATGAGGTTCAAGTTTGATAGCCAAGATGATGCAACCATATGAGCTTGCACCCATGTTTTCAAGTCTGCTCTGTGACAGTATCAGTATAACTTGAGGAAAACTCACTTTGAAGGCAAGGCTAACAGTGAACTTTCCCAAACATCTCAAGTGGAAAATATATCGGATGAAGACTGGAGGGGCCTTGTTAAACACTGGTCTGATCCGAAGTATCAGGTACATTATATATATGTGACAGATCACATGTTGAAGTCCTATTGACGCATGTGCCACACAAATCTATCTTCTTGTAGGTGAATTGTTCAAAGAACAAGGCCAACCATACGAAAGTGAAATTCCAACAGACGACAGGATCTCGTAGCTATATTGAACATTGCGAGGCTCTTGTAATTAGCTGTTGTTTCACTCTTTTCGCTGTACCATATTATCAGATCTATATTGACTTGTTCAAAATGCAGAGGAAAGCCCGCAAGGACCAAAAAGTACCTGAACCAAATGCTGTGGAAATCTTCAAGGACTGTCACACCAGCAAGAAGAAGGGCATGACTACACCAGTCAAAGCCGCTGTTGTAAGTACTTAATCCTCATGCCTTTTAACTACTCTGACTTGTGCCTTGAACTGCATGGTTTGCAGCCAATGTCTATGTAATGCCCCGGATTCGATGCGCCAGGTGTCCGCCAGTTATTCGCCGTCATTGCCATGTCATTTGCTTGCGTGTTGCATTTTGCCATGTCATCATCTGCATTTCATATCATGTCATCATGTGCATCTCATCTTGCATACGTGTTCGTCTCATGCATCCGAGCATTTTCCCCGTTGTCCGTTTTGCAATCCGGCACTCCTATGTCCTCCGGCGTCCCCCTTTTTGTCTCTCATTGTGAGCGGGTGTTAAACTTTCTCGGAATGGCCCTAGGTTTGCCAAGTGGCCTTGGTGTAGCACCGGTAGACCGCCTGTCAAGTTTCGTGCCATTTGGAGGTCGTTTGATACTCCAATGGTTAACCGGGTAACCGCAAAAGCCCTCTTTGTGTTGCAGCCCAACACCCCTTTCAAAGTGGCCCAAAACCCAGCAAACTCCCCTCCATGCTCTCGGCCGTTCGATCACGATCGTGTGGGCGAAAACCGCTCCACATTTGGACTCTCCTAGCTCCCTCTACCTATAATATGCCTCCCCCTTCCAAATTCGCGGATGAATTCTCCCCCTAGCCCTGCTCCTCCCGCCGCCGGACGCGTCCACCCCGCCGCCGGACACGTCCGCGCCGTCGCCCCGACCAATCCGCCGCCGCCACGTCGCCTCCCGAGCGTCCCCACCGCCGCGGCCCGCGGAGCCCATCCGAG
>NC_057795.1:431725122-431773773 GCF_018294505.1 Triticum aestivum | reverse complement strand
GGTGCCGCGTCTTTCCTCCGGATCCGGGCCGCCGCCGCCCGATCCGGCCGGTCCCCGCCGCCGGCGCCGTCCCCGGCCACCGCTCCTCCGCCGGAGCGCCGCCGCCGTCGCTCTCCAGCCGATCGGGGAGGTGCCCCGATCCAGCCGACCCCCCGTTCGCCTCCCTCGTGGGCCGGCCCAGCTCCGACCGGCCCAGCCCGACCTTGTCGCCGCCCAGGCCGGCCTCTCCTTCCTTCTGGGCCGAAGCCGAGGGTGAGCAGCCCCTATCCCCCGCTTTGTTAACATAAAGTTCAGTTTTGGCCATGTGCTTTTCTAGTGATCCATGCATCCTATGAACTTGCTATTGCCGTGCTTAGCTTCATAAACATGTCTTCTTACTGTTGGTTGCCTTGCCATGCCATGTATTGCTCTGTGGTGAGTGGTTCAAGCTCACCAACATGCCTACTTATTGTTGTTCCTGCCATGTTTGAATCTGTCATATAACTTGCCATGTTTACATGGGTACCATCATATCTTCTGATCCTTTTTGGCTCATGGTCAGTAAGGGACTTTTGTTCTATGCAATTAGTAGATTAATGCCATGCCTTTGTTTGCCATGATAGCTTCCTGTAACATGTTGTTTGATAGCTCTAAACATTGCAACCTGATGTTATTCCTACTAAGCCTGAAACTGTTATTTTGCAATCTTCCCATGACCTTTTGAGCATGTTCTAGTCTTTTCTGGAGATAGCTCAGTGTTCATGTTTTGTCATGCTTTACCTGTACTTCATGCCGATGCCTTTTTTATTATGTTGGGTTGCTGTAGCTTCTTGTTTTGATGCTTGCAATATGCCTAGTTGCTGTTATGGACAGATTGTTGCTATGACTTGTATAGTGTATGTGTTGAACCGTTGCTCCGTTTTGAGTGTGCCC
The DNA here is from genome assembly GCF_018294505.1 of Triticum aestivum. Classification (NCBI taxonomy): domain Eukaryota; kingdom Viridiplantae; phylum Streptophyta; class Magnoliopsida; order Poales; family Poaceae; genus Triticum; species Triticum aestivum. The sequence goes on along the minus strand of NC_057795.1, from coordinate 431,772,861 downwards.
TATATGGAACTTGCTTAGATTTGCATGAAGTTTCATATTATCATGTTGCATCCATGATTTGAGGTGTGTGCTTGATATTTGTATGCATTTTGCATCAATGCCATGTTTAACTTGTTTTGCTCATATCTTCTAGGCCGTAGCTCCGAACTAAATGAACTTTATATGTAACTTGACTATAATTTCGTGTAATTCATTTTGGTGCATCTTAACTTGCTATTTAACAACTTGAATATAAGGTTTATTCAGTTCTGGACCAATTTCGAAATTTGCATATGAGGACCTACCGGATTTGTTATATGTTCTTTCCGGCCTCATTTAAACTTGTGTTGATGTGTTGCTCTTGTTTGCATCGTCTCTTGCCATGAGTAGCCTCATGTAGCTTTGTCATGCATCATGCGTGTTGTGCATCATGTCTTGTCTATGTGTGGTGTGTTTACCATGTTGTGTGCTTCCTCTCGATAGTTCTCGTTTCGTTGCGATCGTGAGGATGCGTTCGTCTACATGTGGTTCGTCTTCGTGGTTTCATCTTCTTCATGGACTCGTTCTTCTTCCTTGCGGGATTTCAGGCAAGATGACCGCTACCCTAGATCTCACTACTATCATTGCTATGCTAGTTGCTACATTCTATCGCTTTGATGCGCTTCCTATAACTTGTTCTTCAAGCCTCCCAAATTGCCTTGAACCTCTAACCTTTGACACCCTTCCTAGCAAACCATTGCTTGGCTATGTTACCACTTTGCTCAGCCCCTCTTATAGCGTTGTTAGTTGCACGTGAAGTTGAATATTTCTCCATGGTGGACAGGTTATGTTGGGATATCACAATATCTCTTATTTAATTAATGCATCTATATATTTGGTAAAGGGTGGAAGGCTCGGCCTTATGCCTGGTGTTTTGTTCCACTCTTGCCGCCCTAGTTTCCTTCATACCGGTGTTATGTTCCCGGATTTTGCGTTCCTTACGCGGTCGGGTGATTTATGGGACCCCCTTGACAGTTCGCTTTGAATAAAACTCCTCCAGCTAGGCCCAACCTTGGTTTTACCATTTGCCTCACCACCACCTATTCTTCCCTTGGGAGTAATTAACCTAAGGGTCATCTTTATTTTAGCCCCCCCCCCCCGGCCAATGCTTGTCTAAGTGTTGGTCCAAACCGAGCGATGTCCGGCGCCCCCTGGGCAACCAGGGTCTATGCCAACCCGACGTCTTGCTCATTCGGTGTGCCCTGAGAACGAGATATGTGCAGCTCCTATCGGGATTTGTCGGCACAGCGGGTGGTCTTGCTGGTCTTGTTTTACCATTATCAAAATGTCTTGTAAACCGGGATTCCGAGACTGAGCGGGTCTTCCTAGGAGAAGGAATATCCTTCATTGATCGCGAGAGCTTATCTTGGGCTAAGTTGGGACACCCATGCAGGGTATAAACTTTCGAGAGCAGTGCCTGCGGTTGTGTGGCAGATGGGAATTTGTTAATGTCCGGTTGTAGATAACTTGACACCAGATCCGAATTAAAACGCATCAACCGCGTGTGTAGCCGTGATGGTCTCTTCTCGGCGGAGTCCGGGAAGTGAACACAGTCTTTGGGTTATGTTTGACGTAAGTAGGAGTTTAGGATCACTTCTTGATCATTGCTAGCTTCACGACCGTTCCTTTGCTCTCTTCTCGCTCTTATTTGCGTATGTTAGCCACCATATATGCTTAGTCGCTGCTGCAACCTCACCACTTTACCCCTTCCTTTCCCATTAAGCTTTGCTAGTCTTGATACCCATGGTAATGTGATTGCTGAGTCCTCGTGGCTCACAGATTACTACAACAACAGTTGCAGGTACAGGTTTTGCGATGATCTTGATGCGAGAGCGATGTTTGCTTGTTTGGAGTTCTTCTTCTGCTTCTTCTTTGTTCAAGGGATAGGTTCCAGGTCGGCAGCCTGGGCTAGCAGGGTGGATGTCGTTTGAGTTTCTATTTGTGTTTCATCCGTAGTCGGATGATGCTCTTATGTAAGATGATGTTGTATTCGTGTGGCATTGTATGCCTTATGTATGTATCCCCATCTATTATGTAATGTTGATGTAATGATATCCACCTTGCAAAAGCGTTTCAATATGCGGGTCTATCCTTAGTGGGACCTTTGAGTTCCTTTTGGATAGGGTCACATATTGGGCGTGACAGTCTATTACTCATTTCAATTTTATACACAATTGTCTTAGCGTATCATTGCACCTTACAAGGTTTAAAAGGGAGGAGTGATGTTCCTTTGATCTTGACCCGTAATCTAGTTCCGTGCTGGACTTGCCCACACAACGTTACAATTGCCTGTTTGTCTGTTCTCAGTTGTTTTGTGATCTGAATGATGTCATACTATGCTTACCATATTATAAACTTCGTCTCTTTATCCTTAGCCCTCAATACAATGTGAAGAAATAGACAATACATTAGCGATGGTACATGGTCATATGTTTGGAACCTGGTTTTATTATGTACTTTGCAACAAAATACAACTAATATTTTACATGGGTTCACCAGAATAAGTTCTGTATATAGACCAAAGCTATTTTGTTTGGTTTTGCTGCCTCCTTAATATCTTCTGTTCTGGTACTACTAATGTAAAACCTCAAATTTTCAGCGAGCTATGGAAAAAATGGTGGAACCGCCACCTTCTGAAGGTGGCGAGGCAACTATAACCGCAATGTCAGTTCTTGCTGCAGTGGGTCAGTACATGTCCACTAACAGTGCCAAAAGCATGTTCCTGTGTAATACTGGGTTGGTTGTTAAGGCAATATCGTCCAAACTGCCTCATGATCAAGATATGCAAGCTCAAAGCAATGTTGTATCTGCGCTCCAGACACAAGTCCATTCCCTAACAGAGGCCCTTTGTGAAACAAGGAGAAACATTGCTCAATGTCGTCAAGATATGCATGGTTTTGAAACCAGACTATCATACATTTGCTATGTTGTTCAGGAGCCTAGGGGAAATGAAGGCGAGGGTTATGGTGCTCCATTGGACAATACAACATGAAAACGTAATAGTCAGGTCAAATGAACCGAGCTTCTGAACTTCCGGTGGTGCATTTATGTGCTAGACTGTTAAGTTTTATGCCACCCTTCCTTTTGTTATATAGTTGTAATTTGTTTTGGTGCGATACAAAATTTATTCTTAACGTGCAGCCACCGGCTGAAGAAAACAGCAAGCCATTTTTGTATAGTGTAGGGTGTTCCCTATATTTGCACTGGTGGCGATCTTTGATGCCGAGTGGATGTAATATGTGCAATCGCCTTAATAGCCTAGCATTAGTTTCGGCCTTATTTATTTCCTAGTCTTCTTTTTCCCTGATTTGCTAGTGGCCGCAACTACCCATGGGCCATATACGGGCCGTAGGATCCATGGGTCTCCTACGGGCCGTCGATAAATGGCCTGTAATCGGTGGGCCTCGGGCCGTCGATAAATGGGCCTGTAATCGGTGGGCCTCAGGCCGTCGGATAAATGGGTCTACATGGGCCGTAATCGGGCGTAATTGGTATCGGCCCAGCACGGTAACGGGCCGTTAACAGGCCGTAGGACTTCAAAAGCTTAATTCTGTCACAAGCATAATGGGTCGTTAATGGGCCAGAATATAGGACAGGCTGGCCAGAAACGGGTCGACTCTTGCCATGGGCCGAATTTGGCCCATTAGGGTAACAGGCCAGTAACGGACCGACTCTTGCCATGGGCCGAATTTGGCCCATTTGGGGAACATGCCAGTAACGGGCCGACTCTTGCCATGGGCCGAATTTGGCCCATTAGGGGAACATGCCAGTAACGGGCCGGAAGTAATCGAGGGCCGAAATGGAGCCCAAGAATGTATGGGCCCTCAATAGGCCGAAAGCTAACACGGGCTGGAAACGGCCCATGTAAATCACGGGTCGTTAACGGCTATAAAGAATATTACTGTTCATTATGGGCTAGAGTCACCGTGGGCCTATAAAGGGCCGAAAGATACGAAGGCCTCATATGGGCCGAAAGATGTCATGGGCCATACATGGGCCGAAAGTGAAATGGGCTGGTGTTATATTCGATGGCACACATGACGTTGTTGGGCCGATTTCCTTTTGTACCTAACGGGCCGTGAGTTAACGGGTCATAAAATGGGCTATTTGCGAAGAGACCGTTAACAGGCTTTTCATGGGCCAACCCATTAGCTTTTGACCAAGTCAAACGGGCCGGCTTTGTAAGGTAAATGGGCCAGTGGTGGGCCATGGCACGTGTCGACATATCATAGGCGCCTATCTGACCCACTGATGAGCTGACACGTGTTTCGTCCGGCCAATAAGAATTTTACACATGGAAATTTCACATTGGTCGGGGCTATTAACGGGTTATCGGATCCAAAACCCGACCCGATAGCTTAATGGCGTTCCGTTACGGTGGATGCCACATGTCAGTCACCCTTGACGAAAGCACTTTTGTGACGCGCGATTTATCGTCATGGAAGTGGACACTTCCGTGATGATAATTTTGGTAATGTCATGGAACACTTCTACGACAGCACAAGTATGACTATCTTGATTCTGTCATAAATTTGTCATGGATGTACATGCATGACAAAAACGCGACCTACTGTGACAAACACGTATCATCACGGAAGTGTATTTTTTTTGTAGTGCCTCTTGGGCTCCTCGTGGCTCCCCTGACCTACCTCCTTCGCCTATATATATCTACGTACCCCAAAACATCCAAGAGCACCACGAAAACCTATTTCCACCGCCGCAACCTTTTTTTCCGCAAGATCCCATCTTGGAGCCTTCGCCGGCGCTCTGCCGGAGGGGGAATCGATCACGGAGGGCTTCTACATCAACACCATAGCCTCTTCGATGAGTTGTGAGTAGTTCACCACAGACCTTCGGGTCCATAGTTATTAGCTAGATGGCTTCTTCTCTCTATTTGAATCTCAATACAGAGTTCTCCTCAATCTTCTTGGAGATCTATTCGATGTAACTCTTTTTTGTGGTGTGTTTGTCGAGATCCGATGAATTGTGGGTGAGGGAGTCCTGGACTAGGGGGTGTCCGGATAGCCGAACTATCATCGTTGGCCGGACTCCAAGACTATGAAGATACAAGATTGAAGACTCCGTCCCATGTTCGAATGGGACTTTCCTTGGCGTGGAAGGCAAGCTTGGCAATACAGATATGTAGATCTCCTACCATTGTAACCGACTCTGTGTAAACCTAGCCCTCTCCGGTGTCTATATAAACCGGAGGGTTTTAGTCCGTAGGACGAACAGCAATCATACCATAGGCTAGGTTCTAGGGTTTAGCCTCATTGATCTCGTGGTAGATCTACTCTTGTACTACCCATATCATCAATATTAATCAAGCAGGAGTAGGGTTTTACCTCCACCGAGAGGGCCCGAACCTGGGTAAAAACATCGTGTCCCTTGTCTCATGTTACCATCCGCCTAGACGCAAAGTTCGGGACCCCCTACCCGAGATCCGCCGGTTTTGACACCGACATTGGTGCTTTCATTGAGAGTTCCTGTGTGTCGTCACCTTTAGGCCCGATGGCTCCTTCGATCATCAACAACGACGCGGTCCAGGGTGAGACTTTTCTCCCCGGACAGATCTCTGTATTCAGCGGCTTTGCGCTGCGGGCCAACTCGCTTGGCCATCTGGAGCAGATTGAAAGCTACGCCCCTGGCCATAAGGTCAGATTTGGAAGTTTGAACTATACGGCTGACGTCTGCGGAGACTTGATCTTCGACGGGTTTGAGCCACTGCCAAGCGTGCCGCACTATCACGACGGGCATGATCTAGCTCTGCTGCCTGACAGTGCCCTGGAGGCCGCACAAGTGTCCGCTCCGACCCTTAGCTCGGAGCCGACTGCGCCGATCGAGGACGGGTGGCTGGACACCGCCTCGGGGGCTGCTACCTCTACGGCAATAGAGCTAAATACCAACCCTGTCCTTTGTGAAGCTCATGACTCCAAGGTGCCGGACTCCTCTCCGGACTCCGAACCTTCCGCGCCCCTGCCAATCGAATCCGATTGGGAGCCGATCATGGAGTTCACCGCTGCGGACATCTTTTAGCACTCGCCCTTTGGCAACATCCTGAATTCGCTAAAGTGTCTCTCTTTATCAGGAGAGCCCTGACCAGACTATGGTCAGGACGGTAGGGATGCTGACGACGAAGAAATTCAAAGCCCACCCACCACCCACTTCATAGCCACCGTCGATGACTTAACCGACATGCTAAATTTCGACTCCGAAGACATTAACGGTACGGACGACGATGCAGGAGACGACCAAGAACCAGCACCTACAGGGCACTGGAAGGCCACCTCGTCATACGACATTTACATAGTGGACATCCCAAAGGATGGGAATGGTGATGGAACAACGGAGGACGACCCCTCCAAGAAACAACCTAAGCGCCGGCGTCAGCGGCGCTGCTCTAAATCCCGCCACAGCAAAAATGGATATTCCGGCACCAGAGACAATAACACCTCGGACAGTGCCGAAGACAACCCCCCCCCAGCAGGATTCAACGCAGGAGGATGGAGAAGCCAGCCCTCATGAGAGAGCGGCAGACAGAGAGGTAGAGGACGATAATTATATGCCTCCCTCCAAAGATGAGGCAAGCCTCGACGACGACGAATTTGTCATGCCTGAGGATCCCGTCGAACAAGAGCGTTTCAAACGCAAGCTTATGGCCACGGCAAGCAGCCTCAAGAAAAAGCAGCAACAGCTTCGAGCTGACCAAGACTTGCTAGGCGATAGATGGACTGAAGTCCTTGCGGCCAAAGAGTATGAACTCAAACGCCCCTCCAAGAGCTACCCAAAACATAGGCTGCTACCCCGATTAGAGGAGGAAGCACTTAAACCTACATCACCAGCGCATGACGCGGCCGACCGGCCACCTCGTGGCCGCGACAGAGAGGCCTCTAGGCCCTCTGCTAAAGCCGCACCCCGGCGTCGCTCGAAGAGTACAAAACCACGGGGGAGTGCCCCAGACTTGCGAGACATATTGGAGGACAAGGAAAGACAAACAAGATCGATCTACGGATCGCGTGGGCGTCCCACGATACGTGATGACAACCGTCATGCCGGATACAACAATTCCGACCGGGCCGAACACAGTAGACAAAGCTCATTTGAGCTGCGTCGTGATATAGCCCAATACAAAGGCGCTGCACACCCACTATGCTTCATAGACGAAGTAATGGATCATCAAATCCCCGAGGGTTTCAAACCCGTAAACATTGAATCATACGACGGCACAACAGATCCTGCGGTTTGGATCGAGGACTATCTCCTTCATAGCCACATGGCCCGCGGTGATGATCTACACGCCATCAAATACCTCCCACTCAAGCTCAAAGGACCAGCGCGGCATTGGCTTAACAGCTTGCCAGCAGAGTCAATCAGTTGTTGGGAAGACATGGAAGCCGCATTCCTCGACAACTTCCAGGGCACTTATGTGCGACCACCAGACGCCGATGACCTAAGCCACATAATCCAGCAGCCAGAAGAATCGGCCAGACAATTCTGGACACGGTTCCTAACCAAGAAAAATCAAATCGTCGACTGTCCGGATGCAGAGGCCCTTGCAGCCTTCAAACACAACATCCGCGATGAGTGGCTTGCCCGGCACCTAGGACAGGAAAAGCCGAAATCCATGGCAGCCCTCACAACACTCATGACCTGCTTCTGCGCAGGAGAGGATAGCTGGCTAGCTCGTAGTAACAACATGACCAAGAGCCCCGGTAATTCGGATACCAAGGACACCAACGGCAGGTCGCGTCGCAACAAGCACAAGCACCGCATTAATGGCGACAATATTGAGGATACGACAGTCAATGCCGGATTCAGAGGCTCTAAATCCGGTCAGCGGAAAAAGCCATTCAAAAGATATACTCCGGGCCCGTCCAATTTGGACCGAATACTCGATCGCTCGTGCCAGATACACGGCACCCCCAAAAAGCCAACCAATCACACCAACAGGGATTGTTGGGTGTTCAAGCAGGCAGGCAAGTTAATTGCCGAAAACAATGACAAGGGGCTGCATAGCAATGATGAGGAGGAGACCCGGCCGCCGAACAATAGAGGACAGAAGGGTTTTCCCCCACAAGTGCGGACGGTGAACATGATATACGCAACCCACATACCCAAAAGGGAGCGGAAGCATGCACTCAGGGACGTATATGCGATGGAGCCAGTCGCCCCAAAGTTCAATCCGTGGTCCTCCTGCCCGATCAGTTTTGATCGAAGGGACCACCCCACTAGCATCCGCCACGGCGGATTCGCCGCATTGGTTCTAGACCCAATCGTCGACGGATTTCACCTCACTAGAGTCCTGATGGAAGGAGGCAGCAGCCTGAACCTGCTTTATCAGGATACAGTGTGCAAGATGGGCATAGACCCCTCAAAGATTAAACCCACAAAGACGACCTTTAAAGGCGTCATACCAGGTGTAGAGGCCAATTGTACAGGCTCAGTTACACTTGAAGTGGTCTTCGGATCCCCGGATAACTTCCGAAGCGAGGAGTTAATCTTCGACATAGTACCGTTCCGCAGCGGCTATCACGCACTGCTCGGACGAACCGCATTTGCAAAGTTCAATGCGGTGCTGCACTACGCATACCTCAAGCTCAAGATGCTAGGCCCTCGAGGAGTCATTACGGTCAACGGAAACACCAAACGCTTTCTCCGGACGGAGGAGCATACAGCGGCTCTCGCGGCGGAAGTACAAAGCAGCCTCTTAAGGCAATTCTCGAGTTCGACCGTTAAGCGGCCGGACACCGTCAAGCGCGCCCGGAGTAACCCACAACAAGACCGCCTGGCACGTTCCGAGCACGCGTAGCAATGCGGCCCCAACCCCAGCCCTCGCGAAATCGCGAGATCGGTACCACACATACATAACTACGCTCTGGAGATACCATGGGCATAGGGGTAGGGCACGACCACGGCATTCCCGGAGAGCGACGCAACCGCACTAGGGGCTCCCAATTTTGTCATTCTTTTTTTTCTTATTCTCAGGACTCCGTTTTCCAGAAGCCCTGTCCGGCAGTAGAATCGCCGAACTCACAATGCAACAGCCAGGGAAGCAGAAAAGCTACGTCGAGTGTCCATGTGGTCTCTATTACGAGCAATATACCTGTTTCGCATACAATCCTACAAGCCTACCCCTGGGGGGGCATGTTAAATAGTCCCATCCCTTGCTTATCGCATATTTGCATCGTTCTGCTTTCATTGCAGTATTTTTTTTGAATAAACAATGCATCGCTTTTTTCCTATTATTGCATTACATTTTCTATCTATATATGTTCACTTATGACATGTCGCATCCGTACGCTCTGGTACGGCCAAATACACCAGGGGCTTAAGTTTCCCAAAATATGGTGTGATAAGTCCGAACACTTTCACAAGTGTGGCACCCCGAACTTGTAGCATTATATGCATCGGCTCCGAATCATGTCTTGGGTCAATAGTTGGGTTTGCCCGGCTCCCATGTTTTGGTACCTTACGTTCCGTTATATCGGCTAAGGTAGCGCTGGGAGAACCACTGCGATTGTGCCCCAATTGAGCTGGGTTGAGCACCTCAGTGGAGAAAGCTAAAACTGACCGTCATGATAGGGCGAGAGCCGGTCGCTGTTCGAGAGGGTTTTTCGAGTCCCTAAAGACTTATGCCGCTTAGAGCGAGGAGCCGGCTTTGTCCGGCCCAGGCATGGATAGCGCCCCGAATTCGGTCTTCCGAACACTAGGGGCTTCGCCGAAATTTAAAATTATAGAATTCTATGGCTAAGTTTGAGTGTTCAAGCATCATAAGTCCGGTTGCCTTGTTCGTTGTGTTGAGCGCCTCCCTCGAAGGACCCAAAAATGGGAACAAGAGCGCTCAAATTTATCCCGAACACCCCAGCACTCGTGGCATGGGGGCTGAAGCCAACGACTTGCCATCTCCAAAATTTGATAAACGGCCGCACAGAAGGTAATATTTTAAATTAACAAGAGTTGCTTAGCGCATATGAACAAGTTTTCAAGCATACAGGATAACAAATGCGAGTTTACTCAAAAATTACATCTTTGGAGCATTCACCCGCTATAAGGCGGGCACCATTCAGGACACCCTTATAGTACATCTCAGGCGTGCGATACTCCTTGCCCGGCGGTGGCGCGTCCGTCACAAGCTTCTCGGCGTCCATCTTGCCCCAGTGCACTTTAGCGCGGGCAAGGGCCCGACGGGCACCTTCAATGCAGACGGAATGCTTGATGACTTCAATCCATGGACAAGCGTCCACCAGCCGCCGCACCAGACCGAAGTAACTCCCAGGCATGGCTTCTTTAGGCCACAGCCGAACTATGAGGCCCTTCATGGCCTGTTCGGCCACCTTGTGGAGCTCGACCAGCTGCTTCAGCTAGTCGCTCAGGGGCACCGGATGTCCGGCCTCAGCATATTGAGACCAGAACACCTTCTCTGTTGAGCTCCCCTCCTCGGCTCGGTAGAATGCGGCAGCATCGGACACACTATGGGGCAGATCTGCGAATGCTCCCGGAGAGCTCCGGATTCGGGTAAGTAACAAGTAATTTGCTTTCACGTGTTTGCTTTGCATGAAGAATGCCTTACCCGCCGCCAACTTCTTTATTTCCTCAATTTCCTAGAGGGCTTTTTGGGCTTCCGCCTTAGCGTCTTTGGCACTCTCAAGAGCCGAGGCGAGCTCGGACTCTCGAGTCTTCGAGTCACGCTCCAAACTCTCGTGTTTTTAAACGAGAGCCTAGAGCTCTTGCCGCACCTCCGCCACCCGCACCTCCTGCTTCTCTCGCTCTACGCGCTCCATGGCTGTACCTTTTTCGGCCTTGGACACCGCCTCCTTCAGGGTCGTCACCTCATTCATGGCCCCTGCAATACTCACGTTATTCCTGTCATTTTTTGCAACCAAATCCTTCCTATAAGGTATTACTCTGATAAGGTATTACTTACCTTCCTTGTCCTCGAGCTGCTTCTTGGCACGGCCGAGCTTGTTCTCGGACCGCTCGAGGCTCTCTTTCAATACATTGACCTCCGCAGTTAGTGCGGCAGAGGTCAGCAGCGCAGCCTGCATTCCCATATTGACATGCTTATGTTAGACTCCTGCGTATATCTTTTTAGATCCTCATTTCGGCTTTTCTTTCTGAACACCAAACTGAGCATCAGGAGCTACTGTCTATGTGGTACTACTTTTACATATCTTAATTACATACCTCAAAGCCTGTTAGAAGGCTGGTACAGGCTTCAGTCAACCCGCTCTTGGCGGACTGAACTTTCTGAATCACCACACTCATAACAGTGCGGTGCTCCTCATCGATGGAGGAGCCGTTGAGTGCTTCCAGCAAATTATCCGGCGCCTCCGGTTGGGCGGAGGCCACCGTCGTTGCAATATTGCCCTTCTTACGAAGAGCCCGCCCATCAGACTTCGGAACCACTGTAGGTTCCGGTACGGAGTCCGGCATAGGGCCGGACTGAGAGCCCTCTGGGGTTTCGCCCTCTTTGCGCCCGGAGTCGGGAGGTCGCCTTGTGGCGCCTCCAGGACTGCCTCCTCCTGGTTGGGCCCCTTTTGGGATTCCACCGCGGCATCGTCTGCGTCGCGGGGGGAGGAGGCGGTCGGAAGTGAAGTGTTGTTCACATCCGACGAGTCCAGGGAGCCGCTCGACGAAGCGGGAAGCTCGTCCTTGTGTGGGCTACATGGGTGTATTCGGTGTTAGAATACACTACTCGACAAAGGAAAAATCATGAGTTATTCTGGAATCCGGACACTTACGGTCTCGCCAGGGGCTTGGCCCTTGAGGGCCAATCCTCTTCGCCGTTGTCGGCGTTGGTGGAGTATTCCGGAGGAAGGGTCCTTCCCTTCTTGGACCCTCCAGCCTCCCCAATTGGGGAGGCCTTCCTTTTCTTCTCTCCCCCCGCTGGGGGAGAGGCTTCCTTTTTCTCCTCCTCGTTTTCACGGGAGGAGTCTGCCTCAGAGTCATCGGATGATGAGTCCGATAACACCTGATGCCGAGAATTCTTTCGGGTTCCCGTGGCCTTCTTCTTGGCCTTCTTCTCCGGCACCATGTAAGGTGCCGGAGCCAGCAGCCCCGTCAATCGGGCGTCCGCTGGGTCTTCTGGTAAGGGAGCTGGACAGTTAACCTGCCCGGACTTCTTCTGCCAGGCCTGTCAAAGGTAAGGGAGTTTAGATCCCGCATAGAGTCAAACTATGAAAAACAAGTGTCCCGTAAAGGGTAAAATAGCTTACCTCGCCGGCTTGACGCTGTGAGCTGAATCCACGATCCTCGGTAGCGGAGGAGCCTCGGCGCCCTTGAACAGCACCCTCCAGGCGTCTTCGTACGTAGTGTTGAAGAGCCTGCTCAAGGTCTGGTGCTAGGCCGGATCAAACTCCCACTAGTTGAACGCCCGTTGTTGGCAGGGGAGGATCCGGTGGACGAGCATGACCTGGACCACGTTGACGAGCTTGGTCTTCTTATTCACGAGGTCTTGGACGCAGGTTTGGAGTCCGGTCAGCTCTTCTAAATCGCCCCATTTCAGGCCCTTCTCTTTCCAGGAGGTGAGCCGTGTGGGGATGCCAGATCTGAATTCGGGGGCCGCTGCCCATTCAGGGTCACGCGGCTTGGTGATGTAGAACCACCCCGATTGCCACCCTTTGATGGTTTCCACGAAGGCGCCCTCGAGCCATGTGACGTTGGGCATCTTGCCCACCATGGCGCCTCCGCACTCCACCTGCTGGCTGCCCACTACCTTCGGCTTGACATTGAAGGTCTTCAGCCATAAGCCGAAGTGGGGTTTGATGCGGAGGAAGGCCTCGCACACAACGATAAACGCTGAGATGTTGAGGATGAAATTCGGGGCCAGATCGTGGAAATCCAGGCCATAGTAGAACATGAGCCCCCGGACAAATGGGTGGAGTGGGAAGCCCAGTCCGCGGAGGAAATGGGGTAGGAACACCACCCTCTCATGGGGCCTGGGGGTGGGGACGAGCTGCCCCTTGTCTGGAAGCCGGTGCGCAATGTCGTTGTGCAGGTATCCGGCTTTCCTTAACTTCTTGATGTGCCCCTCCGTGACGGAGGAGGCCATCCACTTGCCTCCCGCTCCGGACATGGCTGGGGAAGGTTGAGGCGAGATGTGCGGACTTGGGCGCTGGAGCTCGAGTACGCGGAAATGGATAAGCAAAGGAGGAAGAAGGCGTGGGTAAAAAGGTGGATCCTATCCCCTTATATGGGCGGAAGAAACTATGCGTCCCCACCAGCCTGGTAAAACTCGCTTATCTCCCAAGCACCGTAATCAATGGCGCGGTTGGGTTACCCACGCCTGTATTGATGAGAATCCTGGAATAAGGGGACATGATCCTTGCTTTGACAAGACGTGCCGAGCAAACCACTTCGCTAAACGCGCTGAGGTGGAACAGTAAAAACGATTCGAATAAAGGCTTGGCCATGGTGTGATGTCACGCCACGGAATACGTCAGCAGATTGAACTTGTGTAAATATTATTCTCTCTACGATGGTATGTGGAACTTATTCTGCAGAGCCGGACACTATCCTTGTGTTCAAAATCTTCTATGAAGTATTCGGAGGAGGAACCCGCCTTGCAATGCCGAAGACAATATGCGCGCCGGACTCGTCGTCATTGAAGCCTGGTTCAGGGGCTACTGAGGGAATCCTGGACTAGGGGGTGTCCGGATAGCCGAACTATCATCGTTGGCCAGACTCCAAGACTATGAAGATACAAGATTGAAGACTCCATCACGTGTCCGGATGGGACCCTTGGCGTGGAAGGCAAGCTTGGCAATACGGATATGTAGATCTCCTACCATTGTAACCGACTCTGTGTAACCCTAGCCCTCTCCGGTGTCTATATAAACCGGAGGGTTTTAGTCCGTAGGACGAACAACAATCATACCATAGGCTAGCTTCTAGGGTTTAGCCTCACTGATCCCGTGGTAGATCTACTCTTGTACTACCCATATCATCAATATTAATCAAGAAGGAGTAGGGTTTTACCTCCACCGAGAGGGCCCGAACCTGGGTAAAAACATCGTGTCCCTTGTCTCTTGTTACCATCCACCTAGACGCACAGTTCGGGACCCCCTACCCGAGATCCACCGGTTTTAACACCGACAGTGGGTTTATGATCAAGTTTATCTATGAGAAATATTTTAATCTCCTCTGAATTCTTTTATGTATGATTGGTTATCTTTGCAAGTCTCTTTGAATTATCAGTTTTGTTTGGCCTACTAGATTGATCTTTCTTGCAATGGGAGAAGTGCTTAGCTTTGGGTTCAATCTTGCAGTGTCCTTTCCTAGTGATAGCAGGGGCACAAGGCACGTATTGTATTGTTGCCATCGAGGATAAAAAGATGGGGTTTATATCATATTGCTTGAGTTTATCCCTCTACATCATGTCATCTTGCCTAATGAGTTACTCTGTTCTTGTGAACTTAATACTCTAGATGCATGCTGGATAGCGGTCAATGTGTGGAGTAATAGTAGTAGATGCAGAATCGTTTCGATCTACTTGTCGCGGACGTGATGCCTATATACATGATCATGCCTAGATATTCTCATAACTATGCACTTTTCTATCAATTGCTCGACAGTAATTTTTTCACCCACCGTAATACTTATGCTATCTTGAGAGAAGCCACTAGTGAAACCTATGGCCCCTGGGTCTATCTTTTATCACATAAGTTTCCGATCTATCTTTATTTGCAATCTTTACTTTCCAATCTATATCATAAAAATACCAAAAATATTTATCTTATCTTATTATCTCTATCAGATCTCACTTTTGCAAGTTACTGTGAAGGGATTCACAACCCCTTTATTGTGTTGGTTGCGAGGTTCTTGTTTGTTTGTGTAGGTACGAGGGACTTGCATGGAGCCTCCTACTGGATTGATACCTTGGTTATCAAAAACCAAGGGAAATACTTACGCTACTTTGCTGCATCACCCTTTCCTCTTCACGGGAAAACCAACGCAGTGCTCAAGAGGTAGCAAGAAGGATTTCTGGCGCCGTTGCCGGGGAGGTCTTCGCTCAAGTCAAGACATACCAAGTACCCATCACAAATTCATCTCCCTCGCATTAAATTATTTTCAATTTGCCTCTCATTTTCCTCTCCCCCACTTCACCCTTGCCGTTTTATTCGCCCTCTCTTTCCCGTTCGCCTCTTTTTCGCTTGCTCCTCGTATTTACTGCCGCTATGTCTAAAACCGGGGAGGATATCATTGATAAGAACAATAGTAATAACATGGAATTTTTTGATGATTTTGATGATCCTGTTGAAGAACCACCCATCTTACATACCAAAAAGTTTTGAATCGGTAGTGGTAATATTAGTGGAAAAGGGGTTATTCAAGATATCTTTACTTGTGCTGGTGCTTTACCCGCTATGGGTGGATCTATTCTTCATAGAACTAGTAGTCTTGCGGATGCTATATCCTTGATTATAGTTAAACTTGAAAGACAATTTATGCATAATCCTCTTCGATCAAGAGGACATAATGCGTTTTCAATCTTTAGATTATGTTGCTTTTAATGAAAACCTTAGAAAAAAGGTTCCTACCAATGTTCTAGTTGATAGAATCTCCAAACTTAATAATGATTTTGCTATTCGAAACAATGAGTTAGGATATTCTCTTGAGTATAGGCTCATGAATTTTTGCCAAAAGAATGCTTATAATGATGAATTGGTTGTACAATATGAAGGGCCAAAGGAGGAACCCATACCTCCCGATATTGATCTTCGGGACTTCTGTCCCATTAAATTTAGCCCTTTTGATTACTTTTGCTTGCCACAAAGAAAACTTGCTGCTGAACGTAGGGAATATGAGATGAGTTTTCGTGATCTATCTTATTATTTTGGCAATACTTAGTTCTATTCTTGCTTTTATGCCTAGCTAGGGGCATTAAACGATAGCGCTTGTTAGGACGCAACCCAATTTTATTTTTGTTCCTTGCTTTTTGCTCCTGTTTAGTAATAAATAATTCATCTAGACTCTGTTTAGATGTGGTTTTATGTTTTAATTAGTGTTTGTGCCAAGTAGAACCTATAGGATCATCTTGGGTGATAGTTAATTTGATCTTGCTGAAAAACAGAAACTTTTGCACACACGAGAATAATTTTAATAAATCACAGAAACGTCATTTTTAGTTGATTATTTTTGAAGTAGATCAATAGACAAATTGCCTAGGACTTTCTATTTTTGTAGGATTTTTAGTGTTCCATAAGTATTCTAAAGTTACAGATTACTAAAGACTGTTCTGTTTTTGACAGATTCTATTTTTCGTGTGTTGTTTGCTTATTTTGATAAATCTATGGCTGGTATCAGGGGGGTATGAACCATAGAGAAGTTGGAATATAGTAGGTTTAACACCAATATAAATAAAGAATGAGTTCATTACAGTACCTTAAGTGGTGGTTTTTCTTTGTTGCACTAATGGAGCTCATGAGATTTCCTGTTGAGTTTTGTGTTGTGAAGTTTTCAAGTTTTGGGTAACGATTTGATGGACTATGGAATAAGGAGTGGCAAGAGCCTAAGCTTGGGGATGCCCAAGGCACCCCAAGATAATTCTAGGACAACCAAAAGCCTAAGCTTGGGGATGCCCCGGAAGGCATCCCCTCTTTCATTTTCGTCTATCGGTAACTTACTTGGAGCTATATTTTTATTCACAACATGATATGTGTTTTGCTTGGAGCGCCTTGTATGCTATGAGTCTTTGCTTTTTAGTTTCCCACAATCATCCTTGTGTTGGGGAACGTAGTAATTTCAAAAAAATTCCTACGCACACGCAAGATCATGGTGATGCATAGCAACGAGAGGGGAGAGTGTTGTCTACGTACCCTCGTAGACCGAGAGCGGAAGCGTTAGCACAACGCGGTTGATGTAGTCGTGCGTCTTCATGATCCGACCGATCAAGTACCGAACACACGGCACCTCCGAGTTCAGCACACGTTCAGCTTGATGACATCCCATGAACTCCGATCCAGCAGAGCTTTGCGGGAGAGCTCCGTTAGCACGACGGCGTGATGACGGTGTTGATGATGCTACCGACGCAGGGCTTCTCCTAAGCACCGCTATGATATTACCGAGGTGGAATATGGTGGAGGGGGGCACTGCATATATCTAAGAGATCAAGAGATCAATTGTTGTGTCTAGAGGTCCCCCCTGCCCCCGTATATAAAGGATCAAGGGGGAGGGGCCAGCCGGCCTGGAGGAGGCGCGCCAAGGAGGAGTCCTACTCCCACCGGTAGTAGGACTCCCTATTTTCCTAGTTGAAGTAGGAGGGGGAAGGAAGGGAGAGAGGAGAGGAAGGAAAGGGGGGGCTCCGCCCTCCTCCTTGTCCTATTCGGACTAGAGGGGGAGGGGGCGCGCGGCTTGCCCTGGCCGCTCCTCCTCTTCTCCACTACGGCCCATGAGGCCCAATAAACCCCCGGCGAATTCTCGTGACTCTCCTGTACTCCGATAAATACCCAAATCACTCGGAACCTTTCTGATGTCCGAATATAGTTGTCCAATATATCGATCTATACGTCTTGACCATTTCGAGACTCCTCGTCATGTCCCTGATCTCATCCGGGACTCTGAACTACCTTCAATACATCAAAACACATAACTCATAATATAAATCATCATCGAACGTTAAGCCTGCGGACCCTACGGGTTCGAGAACTATGTAGACATGACCGAGACACGTCTCCGGTCAATAACCACTAGCGAAACCTGGATGCTCATATGGGCTCCCACATATTCTATGAAGATCTTTATCGGTCAAACCACATAGCAACATAAGTTGTTCCCTTTGTCATCGGTATGTTACTTGCCCGAGATTCGATCGTCGGTATCTCAATACCTAGCTCAATCTCGTTACCGTCAAGTCTCTTTACTCGTTCCGTAATACATCATCCCGCAACTAAATCGTTAGTCACATTGCTTCCAAGGCTTATAGTGATGTGCATTACCGAGAGGGCCCAGAGATACCTCTCCGACAATCAGAGTGACAAATCCTAATCTTGAAATACGCCAACTCAACAAGTACCTTCGAAGACACCTGTAGAGCACCTTTATAATCACCTAGTTACGTTGTGACGTTTGGTAGCACACAAAGTGTTCCTTCGATAAACGGGAGCTGCATAATCTCATAGTCATTGGAACATGTATAAGTCATGAAGAAAGCAATAACAACATACTAAACGATCAAGTGCTAAGCTAACGGAATGGGTCAAGTCAATCACATCATTCTCTCCTGTTAATCAAATGACCACTCATGTATATGGCTAGGAAACTTAACCATCTTTATTCAACAAGCTAGTCAAGTAGAGGCATACTAGTGACATTATGTTTGTCTATGTATTCACACATGTACTAAGTTTCCGGTTAATACAATTTTAGCATGAATAATAAACATTTATCATGAAATAAGGAAATAAATAATAACTTTATTATTGCCTCTAGGGCATATTTCCTTCACCTTGCTGTACACACCTTTTGGGAGAGACACACATGATTCAAAATTTATTAGAATACTCTATGTGCTTCACTTATATCTTTTGAGCTAGACAATTTTGCTCTACTGCTTCACTTATATCTTTTAGAGCACGACTGTGGCTTTATTTTGTAGAAATTATCGATCTCTCATGCTTCACTTATATTATTTTGAGAGTCTTTTAGAACATCATGGTATTTGCTATGGTTATAAAATTGGTCCTAGAATGATGGGCATCCAAGTTGGGTATAATAAAAACTATCATAGGGAGTGAATTGGATGCTATGATCAATTTGGTGCTTGATAATTGTTTTGAGATATAAAGGTGGTAATGTTAGAGTCATGCTAGTTGGGTAATTATGAAATTGAGGAATACTTGTGTTGAAGTTGGCAAGTCCCGTAGCATGCACGTATGGTAAAAGTTGTGTAACAAATTTGTTGCATGGGGTGCTCTTTTGATTGCCTTCCTTATGTGTGGAGGTCGGGGGCGCGCGATGGTTAACTCCTACCAACCTCCCCCCTAGGAGCATGCGTAGTAGTACTTTGCTTCGAGGGCTAATAAAACTTTTGCAATAAGTATATGAGTTCTTTATGACTAATGTGAGTCCATGGATTATACGCTCTCTTACCCTTCCATCATTGCTAGCCTCTTCGGTACCATGCATTGCCTTTCTCACCTTGAGAGTTGGTGAAAACTTCGCCGGTGCATCCAAACCCCATGATACGATACGCTCTATCACACATAAACCTCCTTATATCTTCCTCAAAACAGCCACCATACCAACCTATTATGGCATTTCCATAGCCATTCCGAGATATATTGCCATGCAACTTTCCACCGTTCCATTTATTATGACACGCTCCATCATTGTCATATTGCCTTGCATGATCATCTAGTTGACATCGTATTTGTGGCAAAGCCACCATCATAATTTTCATACATGTCACTCTTGATTCATTGCCCATCCCGGTACACCGCCGGAGGCATTCATATAGAGTCATATCTTGTTCTAAGTATCGAGTTGTAATTCCTGAGTTGTAAATAAATAGAAGTGTTATGATCATCATTATTAGAGCATTGTCCCTTATAAAAAAATAAAAGCCAAATAAAAAAAGAAATGCCAATAAAAAAAGAAGGCCAAATAAAAAAACAGAAAGACCCAAAAAAGGGGGACAATGTTACTATCCTTTTCCACACTTGTGCTTCAAAGTAGCACCATGATCTTCATGATAGAGAGTCTCTTATGTTGTCACTTTCATATACTAGTGGGAATTTTTCATTATAGAACTTGGCTTGTATATTCCAACGATGGGCTTCCTCAAAATACCCTAGGTCTTCGTGAGCAAGCAAGTTGGATGCACACCCACTTAGTTTCTTTTGTTGAGCTTTCATACATTTATAGCTCTAGTGCATCCGTTGCATGGCAACCCCTACTCCTCATGTTGACATCAATTGATGGGCATCTCGATAGCCCGTTGATTAGCTTCATCAATGTGAGACTTTCTCCTTTTTTTGTCTTCTCCACACAACCTCCATCATCATATTCTATTCCACCCATAGTGCTATATCCATGGCTCACGCTCATGTATTGCGTGAGAGTTGAAAAAGGCTGAAGCACGTTAAAGAGTATGAACCAATTGCTTGGCTGAAACCGGGGTTGTGCATGATGGGAGTATTCCGTGCGATGAAAATGAAACATAGCCTTACTATATGATTTTGTAGGGATAAACTTTCTTTAGCCATGTTATTTTGAGAAGACATGATTGCCTTTTTAGTATGCTTGAAGTATTGCTATTCTTATATCAATATTGAACTTTTGTCTTGAATCATTTGGATCTGAACATTCATGCCACAATAAAGAAAATTACATTGAGAAATATGCTAGGTAGCATTCCACATCAAAAATTCTGTTTTTATCATTTACCTACTTGAGGACGAGCAGGAATTAAGCTTGGGGATGCTTGATACGTCTCCAACGTATCTATAATTTTGATTGTTCCATGCTATTATATTAGCCGTTTTGGATGTTTATGGGCTTTACTTTACACTTTTATGTCATTGTTGGGACTAACGTACTAACCGGAGGCCCAGCCCAAATTGCTGTTTTTTTTGCCTATTTCAGTGTTTCGAAGAAAAGGAATATCAAACAGAGTCCAAATGGAACGAAACCTTCGGGAGCGATCTTTTTGGAACAAACGCAATCCAGGAGACTTGGAGTGGACGTCAATAAGCAGCCAAGGCAGCCACGAGGCAGGAGGGCACGCCCCCACCCTCGTGGGCCCCTCGTGGCTCCCCTGACCTACCTCCTTTGCCTATATATATCTACGTACCCTGAAAACATCCAGGAGCACCACGAAAACCTATTTCCACCGCCGCAACCTTCTATATCCGCGAGATCCCATCTTGGAGCCTTCACCCGCGCTCCGCCGGAGGGGGAATCGATCATGGAGGGCTTCTACATCAACACCATAGCCTCTCCAATGAGTTGTGAGTAGTTTACCACAGACCTTCAGGTCCATAGTTATTAGCTAGATGGCTTCTTCTCTCTCTTTGAATCTCAATACAAAGTTCTCCTCGATATTCTTGGAGATCTATTCGATGTAACTCTTTTTTGCAGTGTGTTTGTCGAGATCCGATGAATTGTGGGTTTATGATCAAGTTTATCTATGAGAAATATTTGAATCTCCTCTGAATTCTTTTATGTATGATTGGTTATCTTTGCAAGTCTCTTCGAATTATCAGTTTGATTTGGCCTACTAGATTGATCTTTCTTGCAATAGGAGAAGTGCTTAGCTTTGGGTTCAATCTTGCGGTGTCCTTTCCCAGTGACAGCAGGGGAAGCAAGGCACGTATTGTATTGTTGCCATTGAGGATAAAAAGATGGGGTTCATATCATATTGCTTGAGTTTATCCCTCTACATCATGTCATCTTGCCTAATGAGTTACTCTGTTCTTATGAACTTAATACTCTAGATGCATGCTGGATAGCGGTCGATGTGTGGAGTAATAGTAGTAGATGCAGAATCATTTCGATGTACTTGTCGCGGATGTGATGCCTATATACATGATCATGCCTAGATATTCTCATAACTGTGCACTTTTCTATCAATTGCTCGACAGTAATTTGTTTACCCACCGTAATACTTATGCTATCTTGAGAGAAGCCACTAGTGAAACCTATGGCCCTCGGGTCTATCTTTTATCATATAAGTTTCCGATCTATCTTTATTTGCAATCTATATCATAAAAATACCAAAAATATTTATCTTATCTTATTATCTTTATCAGATCTCACTTTCGCAAGTTACCGTCAAAGGGATTGACAACCCCTTTGTCGCGTTGGTTGCGAGGTTCTTGTTTGTTTGTGTAGGTACGAGGGACTTGCGTGGAGCCTCCTGCTGGATTGATACCTTGGTTCTCAAAAACTAGGGAAATACTTACGCTACTTTGCTGCATCACCCTTTCCACTTCAAGGGAAAACCAACGTAGTGCTCAAGAGGTAGCAGGCCCATAGGTGTAAACCGACATATATGTATGACTTGTATTGTAAGGAAAGTGTAATTAGTCACCGAGCTGGACACTTTGTTTATGAGCCGGCCGGGACTCCATGAGCCGCTGGGCATCAACCTGAGTATATAAAGGGACGACCCGGCAGCGGGTTAGGACAAGAGAGAAGAGATCGAAAGCTAGGTCAAGCGTATTCGCTCCCTGGTAATCAAAACCTAAGCAATACCACCTCAAACTGGGTTAGGCCTTTACCTTCACCGCAAGGGGCCGAACTAGTATAAACTCTCTGTGTCCTTTGTACCGTTTAACCCCTTTAAGCTAACCTAGTTGCGATGGCTCCACAACTAAGTCCTGCTAGGACATCTGCCATGACAAATCCACGACAGTTACCGTACCACTCTGGTGCGGACCGTACTCTGTTTGACCTATGAGTTTTGGTTGTAACTTGATCTAATGTAACATGATCATCATCATTAGCTTCCTCACTAATTGGTGTAGGAATCACTGGAACTGATTTCTATGATGAACTACTTTCCAATTCGGGAGAAGGTACAATTACCTCATCAAGTTCTACTTTCCTCCCACTCACTTCTTTCGAGAGAAGCTCCTTCCCTAGAAAGGATCCATTATCAGCAACGAATATCTTGCCTTCGGATCTGTGATAGTAGGTGTACCCAACAGTCTTTTTGGGTATCCTATGAAGACACATTTCTCCGATTTGGGTTTGAGCTTATCAGGTTCGAGCTCTTTCACATAAGCATCGCAGCCCCAAACTTTAAGAAACGACTGCTTAGGTTTTTTGCCAAACCACAGTTCATATGGTGTCGTCTCAACAGATTTAGATGGTGCCCTATTTAACATGAATGCTGCTGTCTCTAAAGCATAACCCCAAAATGATAGCGGTAAATCAGTAAGAGACATCATAGATCACACCATATCTAATAAAGTACGGTTACGACGTTTTGAGACACCATTGCGCTATGGTGTTCCAGGTGGTGTGAGTTGCGAAACTATTCCACATTGTTTCAAATGAAGACCAAACTCATAACTCAGATATTCACCTCCACGATCAGATCGTAGAAACTTTATTTTCTTATTATGATGATTTTCCACTTCACTCTGAAATTCTTTGAACTTTTCAAATGTTTCAAAGTTATGTTTCATTAAGTAGATATACCCATATCTGCTTAAATCATCTGTGAATGTCAGAAAATAACGATACCCGCCGCGAGCCTCAATACTCATTGGACCGCATACATCAGTATGTATTATTTTCAATAAGTCAGTTGCTCGCTCCATTGTTCCAGAGAACGGAGTCTTAGTCATCTTGCCCATGAGGCATGGTTCGCAAGCATCAAGTGATTCCAAAAGCCCATCAGCATGGAGTTTCTTCATGCGCTTTACACCAATATGACCTAAACGGCAGTGCCACAAATAAGTTGCACTATCATTATTAACCTTGCATCTTTTGGCTTCAATATTGTGAATATGTGTATCACTACAATCAAGATTCAAAAAAAAATAGACCACTCATCAAGGGTGCATGACCATAAAAAGATATTACTCATATATATAGAACAACCATTATTCTCTGATTTAAATGAATAACCGTCTCGCATCAAACAAGATCCAGATATAAGTTCATGCTCAACGCTGGCACCGGGTAACAATTATTTAGGTCTAAACTAATCCAGACGGTAGATGTAGAGGTAGCATGCCGACGGCGATCACATCGACTTTGGAACCATTTCCCACGCGTATCGTCACCTCGTCCTTAGCCAATCTTCCTTTAGTCCATAGCCCCTATTTCGAGTTGCAAATATGAGCAACAGAACCAGTATCAAATACCCAGGCACTACTACGAGCATTAGTAAGGTACACATTTCACTTTGCCATCCTTCTTATCTGCCAAATACTTGGGGCAGTTCCACTTCCAGTGACCAGTCCCTTTGCAGTAGAAGCACTTAGTCTCAGTCTTAGGTCCAGACTTGGGCTTCTTCCCTTGAGCAGCAACTGGCTTGCTGTTCTTCTTGAAGTTCCCCTTCTTCCCTTTGCCCTTTTACTTGAAACTAGTGGTCTTGTTAACCATCCACACTTGATGCTCCTTCTTGATTTCTACCTCCGCAGCTTTTAGCATTGCGAAGAGCTCGAGAATTGTATTTTCCATCCCTTGCATATTATAGTTCATCACGAAGCCTTTATAGCTTGGTGGCAGTGATTGGAGAACTCTGTCAATGACACTATCATCAGGAAGATTAACTCCCAGCTGAGTCAAGTGGTTGTGGTACCCAGACATTCTGAGTATGTGTTCACTGACAGAACTATTCTCCTCCATTTGTAGCTATAGAACTTGTTGGAGACTTCATATCTCTCAACTCAGGCATTTGCTTGAAATATTAACTTCAACTCTTGGAACATCTCATATGCTCCATGATGTTCAAAACATCTTTGAAGTCCCTATTCTAAGCCGTAAAGCATGGCACACTGAACTATTGAGTAGTCATCAACATGTGATTGCCAGGGATTCACAATGTCTGCACTTGCTGGCGCGGGTGGTACACCTAGCGATGCTTCCAGGACGTAATTCTTCTATGCAGCAATGAGGATAATCCTCAAGTTACGGACCCAATCCATGTAGTTGCTACCATCATCTTTCAACTTAGCTTTCTCTAGGAACGCATTAAAATTCAAGGGAACGGTAGCATGGGCCATTGATCTACAACAACATAGACATGCAAATACTATCAGGTACTAAGTTCATGATAAATTTAAGTTCAATTAATCATATTACTTAAGAACTCCCACTTAGATAGACACCACTCTAGTCATCTAAATGATCACGTGATCCATATCAACTAAACCATGTCTGATCATCACGTGAGATGGAGTAATTTTCAATGGTGAACATCACTATGTTGATCATATCTACTATGTGATTCATGTTCGACCTTTCGGTCTCAGTGTTCCGAGGCCATATTTGCATATGCTAGGCTCGTCAAGTTTAACCCGAGTATTCTGCATGTGCAAAACTGACTTGCACCCGTTCTATGTAAATGTAGAGCTTATCACACCCGATAATCACGTGGTGTCTCGGCACGATGAACTGTACCAACGGTGCATACTCAGGGAGAACACTTGTACCTTGAAATTTAGTGAGGGATCATCTTATAATGCTACTGTTGGGGAACGTAGTAATTTCAAACTTTTCCTACGCACACGCAAGATCATGGTGATGCATAGCAACGAGAGGGGAGAGTGTGTCCGCGTACCCTCGTAGACCGAAAGTGGAAACGTTAGCACAACGCAGTTGATGTAGTCGTACGTCTTCACGGCCCGACCGATCAAGCACCGAAAGCACGGCACCTCCGAGTTCTTGCACACGTTCAACTCGATGAAGTCCCACGAACTCCGATACAGCCGAGTGTCGAGGAAGAGTTCCATCAGCACGACGGTATGGTGACGATGATGATGTTCTACCGCCGCATGACTTCGCCTAAGCACCGCTACGATATTATCAAGGAGGACTATGGTGGAGGGGGGCACCGCACACGGCTAAGAGATCAATGATCAATTGTTTTGTTTCCAAGGGGTGCCCCTCTCCCCGTATATAAAGGAGTGGAGGAGGGGGAGGGCCGGCCCTCTCTATGGCGCGCACTAGGGGAGTCCTACTCCCACCGGGATTAGGATTCCCCCTTTCCTAGTAGAACTAGGAGCCCTTCTAAGTAGTAGGAGTAGGAGAGAAGGAAAGGGAAAAGAGAAGAGAAGGAAGGAGGGGGCGGAGCCCCTCCCCCTAGTCCAATTTGGACTAGGCCTTGGGGGGCGCACAGCCTCCCCTCTCTCTTTCCCTAAAGCCCAATAAGGCCCATCCACTCCCCGGCGAATTCCCGTAACTCTCCGGTCCTCCGAAAATACCTGAATCACTTGGAACCTTTCCGATGTCTGAATTTAGTCGTCCAATATATCGATCTTTACGTCTCGACCATTTAGATACTCCTCGTCATGTCCCCAATCTCATCCGGGACACCGGACTACCTTCGGTACATCAAAACACATAAACTCATAATATAACCGTCATCAAACTTTAAGCATGCTAACCCTACAGGTTCGAGAACTATGTAGACATGACCGAGACACATCTCCGGTCAATAACCAATAGCGGAACCTAGATGCTCATATTGGCTCCCACATATTCTATGAAGATCTTTATCGGTCAAACCACATAACAACATACGTTGTTCCCTTTGTCATCGGTATGTTACTTGCCCGAGATTCGATCGTCGGTATCTCAATACCTAGTTCAATATCGTTACCGGCAAGTCTCTTTACTCGTTCCGTAATACATCATCCTATAACTAACTCATTAGTTACAATGCTTGCAAGGCTTATAGTGATGTGCATTACCTAGTGGGCCCAGAGACACCTCTCCGACAATCGGAGTGAAAAATCCTAATCTCAAAATACGCCAACCCAACAAGTACCTTCGGAGACACCTGTAGAGCACCTTTATAATCACTCAGTTACGTTGTGACGTTTGGTAGCACACAAAGTGTTCCTCCGGTAAACGGGAGTTGCATAATCTCATAGTTATAGGAACATGTATAAGTCATGAAGAAAGCAATAGCAACATACTAAACGATCAAGTGCTAAGCTAACAGAATGGGTCAAGTAAATCACATCATTCTCCTAATGATGTGATCCCGTTAATCAAATGACAACTCATGTCCATGGTTAGAAACTAAACCATCTTTGATTAATGAGCTAGTCAAGTAGAGGCGTACTAATGACACTATGTTTGTCTATGTATTCACACATGTATTATGTTTCCGGTTAATACAATTCTAGCATGAATAATAAACATTTATCATGAAATAAGGAAATAAATAATAACTTTATTATTGCCTCTAGGGCATATTTCCTTCAGCTACCGCCGTACTAAGCAAAATGAGATGCATAAAGGATAAACATCACATGCAATCAAAATATGTGACATGATTTGGCCATCATCATCTTGTGCCTTTGATCTCCATCTCCAAAGCACCATCATGATCTTCATCGTCACCGGCTTGACACCTTGATCTCCATCGTAGCATCGGTGTCGTCTCACCAACTATTGCTTTTATGACTATCGCTACTGCTTAGTGACAAAGTAAAGCAATTACATGTCGATTGCATTTCATACAATAAAGCGACAACCATTAGGCTCCTGCCAGTTGCCGATAACTTTTACAAAACATGATCATCTCATACAACAATTTATATCTCATCACGTCTTGACCATATCACATCACAACATGCCCTGCAAAAACAAGTTAGACATCCTCTACTTGGTTGTTGCAAGTTTTACGTGGCTGCTACTAGTTTCTAGCAAGAACCGTTCTTATCTACGCATCAAGACCACAGCGATTTTTTGTCAAGTGTGCTGTTTTAACCTTCAACAAGGACCAGCCGTAGTCAAACTCAATTCAACTAAAGTTGGAGAAACAGACACCCGCCAGCCACCTATGTACGAAGCGCGTCGGTAGAACCAGTCTCATGAACGCGGTCATGTAATGTCGGTCCGGGCCGCTTCATCCAATAATACCGCCGAATCAAAGTAAGACGTTGGTGGTAAGCAGTATGACTATTATCGCCAACAACTATTTGTGTTCTACTCGTGCATATAACATCTACGCATAGACTTGGCTCGGATGCCACTGTAGGGGAACGCAGTATTTCAAAAAAAAATCCTACGATCATGCAAGATCTATCTAGGAGATGCATAGCAATGAGACGGGAGAGTGTGTCCACGTACTCTCGTAGACCGAAAGTGGAAGCGTTTAGTAACGCGGTTGTTGTAGTCAAACATCTTCATGATCCAACCGATCCAAGTACTGAACGTACGGCACCTCCATGTTCAGCACATGTTCAGCACGATGACGTCCCTCGAGCTCTTGATACTATTGAGGACGAGGGAGAGTTCCGTCAGCACGACGGCGTGGCGATAGTGATGATGAATTTATCGATGCAGGGCTTAACCTAAGCACTACGACGATATGACCGAGGTGTTGAACTGTGGAGGGGGGGCACCGCACATCGCTAAGAGATTGTCTGTTGTGCTATTGGGGTGCCCCCTTGCCACGTATACAAAGGAGGGAGGGAGAGAGGAGGCCGGCCAGGTTGGGCACGCCAGGGGGGAAGTCCTACTTGGACTCCTAGTCCAAGTAGGATTCGCCCCCCCCCCTTTCCTTTCTTTCACCGAAGGGAAAGGAAGGAGGGGAGAAGGAGAAGGAAGGAGGGGGTCGTGCCCCCACCCCTTGTCCAATTCGGTTTGGGCAGGGGGAGGCGCGCCCCACCTTGTGGCCCTTCTTCCCTCTCTCCACTAAAGCCCATTGATACGTCCATTTTGCATCATGTTTTCTTATTGTTATTTACAATGCTTTTATCCATAATAATGCTTTTTGGAGTAATTCTAATGCCTTTTCTCTCATAATTTGCAAGGTACACACCAGGAAGGAGAATCCTGGCAGCTGGAAATCTGGACCTGAAAAAGCTACGTCAGGCTACCTATTCTGCACAACTCCAAAGAAGCTGAGCCTTCATGGAGAATTTTTATGGAATATTTAAGGAATATTGGAGCAAATAACTACTAGAGGGGGCCCATCAGGTGGGCACAACCCACATGGGCGCGCCAGGGAGCCCAGGCATGCCCTGGTGGGTTGTGCCCTCCTCGGCCCACCTCCAGTGCTCATCTTTTGGTATATAAGTCATTTTGACCTAGAAAAAAATAAAGGAAGGACATTCGTGACGAAGCACCGCCGTCTCAAGGCGGAACTTGGGCAGGAGCACTTTTGCCCTCCGGTGGAGCGATCCCTCCGGGGGAACTTCCCTCCCAGAGGGGGAAATCATCGTCATCATCGTCATCAACAACTTTCCCATCTTGGGGAGGGAAATCTCCATCAACATTTTCACCAGCACCATCTCATCTCAAACCCTAGTTCATCTCTTGTATTCAATTTTGTTACCAAAATTATAGATTGGTGCTAGGGGGTGACTAGTAGTGTTGATTACATCTTGTAGTTGATTACTATATGGTTTATTTGGTGGAAGATTATATGTTCAGGTCCATTATGCTATTCAATACCCCTCTGATCTTGAGCATGTTTATCATTTGTGAGTAGTTACTTTCGTTCTTGAGGTCACGGGAGAAATCATGTTGCAAGTAATCATGTGAACTTGATATGTGTTCGATATTTTGATGGTATGTATGTTGCCATTCTCTTAGTGGCGTCATGTGAACGTCGACTACATGACACTTCACCATATTTGGGCCTAAGGGAATGCATTGTTGAGTAGCAAATAGATGGTGGGTTGCGAGAGTGACAGAAACTTAAACCCCAGTTTATGCACTATTCCGCAAGGGACCGATTGGATCCTAGAGTTTAATGCTATGGTTAGAATTTATTCTTAATACTTTTCTCATAGTTGTGGATGCTTGCGGGAGGGTTAATCATAAGTAGGAGGTTTTTTCAAGTAAGAATAACACCTAAGCACTGGTCCACCCACATATCAAATTATCAAAGTAGCGAACACAAATCAAACCAACATGATGAAAGTAACTAGACGAAATTCCCGTGTATCCTCAAGAACACATTGCTTATCATAAGAAACCATTTTGGCATGTCCTTTTCCTCAAAAGGATTGGGCTACATTGCTGCACTTTTGTTATTACTATTGTTACTCGCTTGTTACAAATTATCTTGCTACCTAACTACTCCGCTACTTACAATTTTAGCATTTGCAGACATTACCTTGCTGAAAACCACTTGTCATTTCCTTCTGCTCCTCGTTGGGTTCGACACTCTTGCTTATCGAAAAGAGCTACAATTGACCCCATATACTTGTGGGTCATCAAGGTTATTTTCTGGCACCGTTGTCGGGGAGTGAAGCGACTTTGGTAAGTGGAATTCGATAAGGAACCATTTATATAGTGTGCTAAAATTTATTGTCACTTGTTACTATGGAAAACAATCCTTTGAGGGGTTTGTTCGGGGTATCTTCACCTCGTCCAGAACCACGATTAGTTACCCCTCAACCTACTGCACCTATTGAAAATATTGAATATGAAATCACTTTGGGTATGATAGAACAACTGCTAGCTAATCCTTATGCAGGAGATGGAACTGAACATCCCGATATGCACTTGATACATGTGGAACAAATTTGTGGATTGTTTAAGCTTGCAGGTTTACCCAGGGATGAAGTGATGAAATTTTTTCCCTTTATCTTTTAAGGGAAAAGCATTGGCATGGTATAGGCTATGTGATATTGGATCATGGAATTGGAATCGTTTGAAATTGGAGTTCCATCAAAAAAATTATCCTATGCATCTAGTTCATCATGATCGGAATTATATATATAATTTTTGTCCTCGTGAAGGAGAAAGTATCGCTCTAGCTTGGGGGAGGATTAATTTAATATTATATTCATGCCCCAATCATGAGCTCTAAAGAGAAATTATTATTCAGAATTTTTATGCTCGGCTTTCTCGTAATGATCAAACCATGCTGGACACTTCTTGTGCTGGTTCTTTTATGAAGAAAACTATTGAATTCCGATGGGATCTTTTGGAAAGAATTAAACGCAACTCTGAAGATTGGGAACTTGATGAAGGTAAAGAGTCGGGTATAAAGCTTAAGTATGATTATTTTAAATCTTTTATGGATACCGATGCTTTTCAAAAGTTTAGCACTAAATATGGACTTGACTCTAAAATAGTAGCCTCTTTTTGTGAATCATTTGCTACTCATGTTGAACTTCCTAAAGAGAAGTGGGTTAAATATCACCCACCTATTAAATATGAAATTAAAGAACTAGTACCCGTTAAACAAGAAACTATATGTTATAATGTTGATCCAGTTGTTCCTTCTGCTTATATTGAGAAACAACCTTTCCCTGTTAGGATAAAAGAACATGCTAAAGTTTCAACTATGGTTAACAAAAGCTGTGTTAGAACACCTAAACCTGATGAACAAATTAAAGTAGAACCTAGCATTGCTATGGTTAAAGATCTCTTGGAAGAAGATATGGATAGGCATGTTATTTATTTCTGTGAAGAAGCCGCTAAAATTGTTAAACCTGAGGGGAAAGATAAACATAGACCAGTTGTTGGCTTGCCTGTTGTTTCAGTTAAAATAGGAGATCACTATTATCATGGTTTATGTGACATGGGTGCTAGTGTGAGTGCCATTCCCCACTACTTATATGAAGAAATTAGAGATGAAATAGCACCTGCTGAATTAGAGGACATAGATGTTACTATTAAACTTGCTAATAGAGATACTATATCACCCATTGGGATTCTTAGAGATGTTGAAGTCTTGTGTGGGAAGATAAAATACCCTACCGATTTTCTTGTTCTTACCACCCCACAAGATAAATTTTGTCCCATTATTTTTGGTAGACCTTTCTTGAACACCGTCAATGCTAAAATAGATTGTAAGAAACAAACTGTCGGTGTTAGCTTTGGTGTTGAATCTCATGAATTTAATTTTTCCAAGTTTAGTAGAAACCATCATGAAAAAGAATTGCCTAGTAAGGATGAATTAATTTGTCTTGCTTCTATTGTTGTGCCACCTACTGATCCTTTAGAACAATACTTGTTCGATCATGAGAATGATTTACATATGCATGAAAGAAATGAAATAGATAAGATCTTCCTTGAACAACGTCCTCTACTTAAACACAATTTTCCTATTGAAACTCTTGGAGGTCCTCTTATAACCCACATGTATAGGGGATCGCAACAGTTTTCGAGGGTAGAGTATTCAACCCAAATTTATTGATTCAACACAAGGGGAGCCAAAGAATATTCTCAAGTATTAGCAGTTGAGTTGTCAATTCAACCACACCTGGATAACTTAGTATCTGCAGCAAAGTATTTAGAAGCAAAGTAGTATGGAAGTAACGGTAACACTGGCAAAAGTAACAGTAGCAGTTTTGTAGTAATTGTAACAGTAGCAACGGTAAAGTAACTAAGCAAGGAGCAATATGTGAAAAGCTCGTAGGCATTGGATCAGTGATGGATAATTATGTCGGATGCGATTCCTCATGTAATAGTTATAACATAGGGTGACATAGAACTAGCTCCAGTTCATCAATGTAATGTAGGCATGTATTCCGAATATAGTCATACGTGCTTATGGAAAATAACTTGCACGACATCTTTTGTCCTACCCTCCCGTGGCAGCGGGGTCCTATTGGAAACTAAAGGATATTAAGGCCTCCTTTTAATAGAGTACCGGACCAAAGCATTAACACTTAGTGAATACATGAACTCCTCAAACTACGGTCATCACCGGTAAGTATCCCGATTATTGTCACTTCGGGGTTAACGGATCATAACACATAATAGGTGACTATAGACTTGCAAGATAGGATCAAGAACTCACATATATTCATGAAAACATAATAGGTTCAGATCTGAAATCATGGCACTCGGGCCCTAGTGACAAGCATTAAGCATAGCAAAGTCATAGTAACATCAATCTTAGAACAAAGTGGATACTAGGGATCAAACCCTAACAAACCTTACGTGATTACATGGAAAATCTAATCCAACCCATCACCGTCCAGCAAGCCTACGATGAAATTACTCACACACGGTGATGAGCATCATGAAATTGGTGATGGAGGATGGTTGATGATGACGACGGCGACGGATTCACCTCTCCGGAGCCCCGAACAGACTCCAGATCAGCCCTCCCGAGAGAGTTTAGGGCTTGGCGGCGGCTCCATATCGTAAAACATGATGAATCCTTCTCTCTGATTTTTTCCTCCCCGAACGTGAATATATGGAGTTGGACTTGAGGTCGGTGGAGCTTCAGGGGGCCCACGAGGCAGGGGGGCGCGCCTTAGGGGGGGTCGCCCCCCACCCTCGTGGACAGGGTATGGGCCCCCTGACGTTGATTCTTTCGCCAATATTTTTAATAAGTCCAAAAAGTTTCTCAGTGGATTTTCAGGCCATTCCGAGAACCTTTATTTCTGCACAAAAATAACACCATGGCGGTTCTGCTGAAAACAGCGTCAGTCCGGGTTAGTCCATTCATATAATGCAAGTTAGAGTCCAAAATAAGGGCAAAAGTGTTTGGAAAAGTAGATAGAACGGTGACATATCAACTCCCTCAAGCTTAAACCTTTGCTTGTCCTCAAGCAATTCAGTTGACAAACTGGAAGTGATAAAGAAAAACTTTTACAAACTCTGTTTTCTCTTGTTGTTGCAAATATGTAAAGCCAGCATTCAAGTTTTTAGCAAAGATTATGAACTAACCATATTCACAATAACACTTAGGTCTCATGTTTACTCATATCAATGGCATAACCAACTAGCGAGCAATAATAATAAATCTCGGATGTCAACACTTTCTCAAAACAATCATAATATGATATAACAAGATGGTATCTCGCTAGCCCTTTCTGAGACAGCAAAACAAAAATGCAGAGCACCTCTGAAGATCAAGGACTGACTAAACAATGTAATTCATGGTAAAAGAGATCTAGTCATACTCAATATAAATTAATAGTAATGCATGCAAATGACAGCAGTGCTCTCCAGTGGGTGCTTTTTAATGAGAGGGTGATGACTCAACATAAAAGTAAATAGATAGGCCCTTCACAAAGGCAAGAAGGGATTTGTAGAGGTGCCAGAGCTCGATTTTGAAATAGAGATAAATAATATTTTGAGCGGTATACTTTCACTGTCAACATAACAAACAAGCTATCTCGATATCTTCCATGCTACACACATTATAGGCGGTTCCCAAACAGAACGGTAAAGTTTATACTCCCCCTCCACCAACAATCATCAATCCATGGCTTGCCCGAAACAACGGGTGCCTCCAATGAACAACAATCCTAGGGGAGTTTTGTTTGCAATTATTTTGATTTGATTTGAGCATGGGACTGGGCATCCCGGTGACCGGCCATTTTCTCGTGAGTGAGGAGCAGAGTCCACTCCTCTTGAGAATAACCCGCCTAACATGGAAGATACAGACAACCCTAGTTGATACATGAGCTGTTCGAGCATACAAAATAGAATTTCATTTGAAGGTTTGGAGTTTGGCACATACAAATTTACTTGGAACGGCAGGTAGATACTGCATATAGGAAGGTATGGTGGACTCATATGGAATAACTTTGGGGTTTATGGATTTTGGATGCACAAGCAGTATTCCCACTTAGTAAAAGTGAAGGTTAGAAAGAGACTGGGAAGCGACCAACCAGAGAGCGACAACAGTCATGAACATGCATTAAAATTAATCAACACTGAATGCAAGCATGAGTACGATATAATCCACCATGAACATAAATATCGTGAAGGCTATGTTGATTTTGTTTCAACTACATGTGTGAACATGTGCCAAGTCAAGTCACTCGAATCATTCAAAGGAGGATACCACCCTATCTTACCACATCACAACCATTTTAATAGCATGTTGGCACGCAAGGTAAACCATTATAAACTCCTAGCTAATTAAGCATGGCATAAGCAACTATAATCTCTAATTGTCATTGCAAACATGTTTATTCATAATAGGTTGAATCAGGAATGATGAACTAATCATATTTACAAAAACAATATAGGTCGAGTTCACTTGAACGACAGAACGGTGTGGATAAGAATAATAGTGCACGTGCATGGGACTAAGATGGAATCTGCAAGCATTCAATTCAAGGGAGAAGACAAGGTAATATGGGATCTTGGTTAAATAAAAAAATGCATATGAGAGCCACTCAACATTTTTATCATGGTCTTCTCCTCTTGACCCCCAAAGAAAAGAAATAAAACTATTTACACGGGAAAGCTCCTAACAAGCAAAAAGAAGAACGAGAAATATTTTTGGGTTTTCTATTAATTACTACTACTACAAGCATGGAAAGTAAACTAGCTAAATGCTATAGCTAATTTTTTTGGATTTTGTTAAGGTTATTCAAACACACAAGAAGAAAGCAAGAAAAAGAAAATAAACTAGCATGGATAGTACAATGAAAAAGTATGAGCACCGACAACTGGAATGAGTTTGTGAACATGAACATATTGTCGGCGAGAAATACGTACTCCCCCAAGCTTAGGCTTTTGGCCTAAGTTGGTCTACGCCCATGGATTATAGTTGTAGCTGGGGTTGTACCGAGATGCAGCAGCTACTGCCTCCTGAGCTGCAGCTTGGAGGCGAGCTGTCTCCGTCCTCCTCTCATACTCGTTCGCCTCCTCCCTGGTTATAAAGTATCTCCTTTTTGCCCGAAAGTCAAAGAAACCAGGAGTAGGGAGAGCAATATGGACAGTGCGACGCCTGTCAAAGATTAGTCGGTACTGGAGGAACTGTTCATTCCTCTCTAGAAACTGATGGCTAACCATGGCATTATAATCTAGATAAGCAAGAGGCAACTCCGTGTCACTTCCATGTATGGATATACCAAGATAATTAGCTACACGAGTAGCATAAATCCCACCAAACAAAACTCCACATGTACCATTAAGATGTAGCCTACGTGCAACAATAGCCCCTAAGTTATGTTGTTTATCACCTAATACAGCACTCTTGAGAACACTAAGATCTGGAACACACATGTGACAAGCTTCATCTTTACCGTTAATGCATCTACCTGTGAAGAGAGCAAAATAATGTATAGCAGGAAAATGAATGCTCCCTATGGTAGCTTGTGCTATTTCTCCGGATTCCCCCACAGTGATACTAGCAAGAAAGTCTTTAAATTCAGATTTGCGAGGTTCACTAGCACTACCCCATTACGGGAGTTTACAAGCAGTAGTAAAATCTTCTAAGTCCATGGTATAAGATTTATCATAAAGATCAAATAGGACATTATGAGAATTGCACGAAGATGCAAATTTAAACCTTCTCACAAAGGAATCAGTTCAATGGTATATTGAGGGCACTTATCTTGCATGAAGGCCTCAAGATCAGCATTATGCGCATATGCAACAAATTCGTCCTTGGTGCCTGCTTTGACCATAAACTCCTATGACGGCCATTCACAAGGCCGCGCGTAAGCTTTCCTCGATGGTTCATCATCCTGCTCACGTATTGCGAGCCTGGGTCCTTGCTTCCTTGAAGAACCACCTTGGTACATTTTCCTAGACATATTTCTTTCTCTGAAAAATTTCTAAAAATTTTAGTAACTGAATAATAAAAGTAAACCAAACTCAACAAAATTGATAGCAACTACTCCCACAAGTGCCTAGAGACTATATCATGCATTAGAACTACTTGGGACCATACAAATTTGACATGCAAGCTCAAGAATAGGGTCACCTAGGCAGAAAAAATTTGCAATGAATAAAGTACTAGAACAAAAACTAATTGGACCATTGGAGGAGTCACATACCAAAGAACAATCCCCCAAAGCAGTTTTGTGAATGGAGCTTTGAGCAAGCAGATCGAAAATGGCAGCAAGGTGAGCTAGAACTCGTGCTTGAGCTGGATGGTGATTTTCTTTGGGAGGAAGAAGAAGAGTATGGGTGCACGAATAAGTCAAGGGGGGCACCGTGGGCCCACGAGGCAGGGGGCACGCCCCAGGGGGGTGGGCGCGCCCTGGACCCTCATGGCCAGGTGCTTGCTCCCCCTGTTGCGTTCTCAGTGCCAGATATTCTCAATTATTCTATAAAAAATCATATTTAATCTTCAGGGCACTTGGAGAACTTTTAGTTTTGGGGTATTTTTTTATTACAAGGATAAATCAGAAAACAGACAGAAAATACTATTTTTGCTTTATTTATTCTAAATAATAGAAAGTAAAAGAATGGTACAGAAGGTTGTGCCTTCTAACTTCATCCATCTCATGATAATCAAAAGGAATCCACTAACAAGGTTGATCAAGTCTGGTTAACGAACTCATTCCGAATAACATGGAACCGGAGAAATTACGAATAACACTAGGTTACCTCAACGGGGATATGAACATCCCCAATAATAAGAATATCATATTTCTTCTTGATAGTAGGAAGAGGAAATTCAAAACCTCCAATAATAATCGATGGAATTTTTCCAATAGAATTGATACTGTGAACTTGAGGTTGTTTCCTCGGAAAGTGTAGCGTATGCTCATTACCATTAACATGAAAAGTGACATTGCCTTTGTTGCAATCAGTAACAGTCCCTACAGTATTCAAAAAGGGTCTACCAAGGATAATCGACATACTATCGTCCTCGGTAATATCAAGAATAACAAAGTCCGTTAAAATAGTAACGTTTGCAACCACAATAGGCACATCCTCACAAATACCGACAGGTATAGCGGTTGATTTATCAGCCATTTGCAAAGATATTTCAGTAGGTGTCAACTTATTCAATTCAAGTCTACGATATAAAGAGAGAGGCATAACACTAACACCGGATCCAAGATCACATAAAGCAGTTTTAACATAGTTTCTTTTAATGGAGCATGGTATAGTTGGTACTCCTGGATCTCCAAGTTTCTTTGGTATTCCACCCTTAAAAGTGCAATTAGCAAGCATGGTGGAAATTTTAGCTTCTGGTATATTTCTTTTATTTGTAATAATATCTTTCTTGTACTTAGCATAAGGATTCACTTTAAGCATGTCAGTCAAACGCATACGCAAAAAGATAGGTCTAATCATTGTAGCAAAGCGCTCAAAATCCTCATCATCCTCTTTCTTGGATGGTTTAGGAGGAAAAGGCATGAGTTTCTAAACCCATGGTTCTCTTTCTTTACCGTGCTTCCTAGCAATGAAGTCTCTCTTATCCTAACGTTGACTCTTTGATTGTGGGTTATCAAGATCAACAGCAGGTTCAATCTCTACATCATTATTATTGCTAGGTTGAGCATCAACATGAACATTATCATTAACATTATCACTAGGTTGATGTTCATTACCAGATTGTGTTTCAGCATCAGAAATAGAAATATTATTGGGATTCTCAGGTGTTTCTACAACAGGTTCACTAGCAGCATGCAAAGTCCTATCATTTTTCTTCTTCTTCTTTTTAGAAGGACTAGGTGCATCAACATTATTTCTCTGAGAATCTTGCTTAATTCTCTTAGGGTGGCCCTCAGGATACAAAGGTTCCCGAGTCATTTTACACCCACTAGTTGTTACTCTAACAACAAAGTCAGGTTTATTATTATTCAATTCATTGAGCAAATCATTTTGAGCTTTAAGCACTTGTTCTACTTGAGTGGTAACCATAGAAGGATGTTTACTAATGAGTTTAAGTTCACCCTTAACTCTAGACATGTAATCACTCAAGTGTCCAATCATATAAGCATTACTTTTCAATTATCTACCAACATAAGAATTGAAGTTTTCTTGTTTAGCTATAAAGTCATCAAATTCATCCAAGCATTGGCTAGCAAACTTAGTAGACGGGATTTCAACTATATCATATCTACAGAAAGAATTTACCTTTACTACCTGTGTCGGGTTATCAAGACCATGTATTTCTTCAATAGGTGGTATATTAAGGCCATGTATTTCTTTAACAGGAGGTAAATTATTAACATCTTTAGCTTTAATACCTTTTCTCTTTCGTAGATTTCTTTGCATCTTGCATATCTTCAGGACTGAGAAATAGAACACCTCTTTTCTTCGGAGTTGGCTTAGGAGTTGGTTCAGGAAGTGTCCAATTGTTTTCATTAGTCAACATATTATCCAATAACAATTCAGCTTGATCGACTGTTCTTTCCCTGAAAACACAACCAGCACAACTATCCAGGTGGTCTCTGGAAGCATCGGTTAGTCCATTATAAAAGATATCATGTATTTAATTTTTCTTAAGAGGATGATCAGGCAAATCATTAAGTAATCAGAGAAGCCTCCCCCAAGCTTGTGGGAGACTCTCTTCTTCAATTTGTACAAAATTATATATTTCCCTCAAGGCAGCTTGTTTCTTATGAGCGGGGAAATATTTAGCAGAGAAGTAATAAATCATATCCTGGGGACTACACACACAAACAGGATCAAGAGAATTAAACCAAGTTTTAGCATCACCCTTTAATGAGAACGGGAATATCTTAAGGATATAGTAGTAGCGAGTTTTCTCATCATTAGTGAACAGGGTGGCTATATCATTCAATTTAGTAAGATGTGCCACAACAGTTTCAGATTCGTAGCCATAAAAAGGATCAGATTCAACCGGAGTAATTATCTCATGATTGACAGAGAAAACATAAACCTTATCAGTAACACAGATAGGTGAAGTAGCAAAAGCAGGGTCATATTTCATTCTACCATTCAGAGACTTTTGTTCCAGCTTAGCTAATAACTTCTTAAGATCAGATCTATCTTTGCAAGCAAGAAAATCCCTAGCAGTTTCTTCATCCATAACAGAACCCTCAGGCACAACAGGCAATTCATATCTAGGGGGAGAACCTTCATCATCACTTTCATCAATATTATCAGTTTCAATAATTTCATTCTCTCTAGCCCTAGCAAGTTGTTCATAAAGAAATTCACCTAATGGCACAGTAGTATCAAACATAGAAGTAGTTTCATCATAAGTATCATGCATAGCAAAAGTGGCATCATCAATAACATGCGACATATCAGAATTAATAGCAGAAGCAGGTTTAGGTATCGCAAGTTTACTCAAAACAGAAGGAGAATCAAGTGCAGAGCTAGATGGCAGTTCCTTACCTCCCCTCGTAG
Organism: Triticum aestivum; assembly: GCF_018294505.1. Taxonomy (NCBI): domain Eukaryota; kingdom Viridiplantae; phylum Streptophyta; class Magnoliopsida; order Poales; family Poaceae; genus Triticum; species Triticum aestivum. The sequence goes on along the minus strand of NC_057795.1, from coordinate 431,733,216 downwards.
TTGAGGGAAAAATATTAGTTCTTTCGTCTTTCAAGTTTCTCATAGTGATCAGCAGATATAAATCCCAAATGACTCAAAGAATAGAGCTATGCTCCCCGGCAACGGCGCCAGAAAATAGTCTTGATAACCCACAAGTATAGGGGATCGCAACAATTTTTGAGGGTAGAGTATTCAACCCAAATTTATTGATTCGACACAAGGGGAGCCAAAGAATATTCTCAAGTATTAGTAGTTGAGTTGTCAATTCAACCACACCTGGATAACTTAGTATCTGCAGCAAAGTATTTAGTAGAAAAGTAGTATGGAAGTAACAGTAATAGTGGCAAAAGTAACAGCAACAGTTTTGTGGTAATTGTAACAGTAGCAACGGTAAAGTAACTAAGCAAGGAGCAATATGTGAAAAGCTCGTAGGCATTGGATCAGTGATGGATAATTTTGTCGGATGCGATTCCTCATGTAATAGTTATAACATAGGGTGACACAGAACTAGCTCCAGTTCATCAATGTAATGTAGGCATCTATTCCGAATATAGTCAGACGTGCTTATGGAAAAGAACTTGCATGACATCTTTTGTCCTACCCTCCCGTGGCAGCGGGGTCCTATTGGAAACTAAGGGATATTAAGGCCTCCTTTTAATAGAGTACCAGACCAAAGCATTAACACTTAGTGAATACATGAACTCCTCAAACTACGATCATCACCAGTAAGTATCCCGATTATTGTCATTTCGGGGTTAACGGATCATAACATATAATAGGTGACTATAGACTTGCAAGATACATTACAAAAAAAATACACTTCCATGATGATACATGTTTGTCACAGTAGGTCGCATTTTTTGTCATGCATGTACATCCATGACGATTTTATGGTAGAATCAAGATAGTCATACCTGTGCTGTCGTAGAAGTGTTCCATGACATTACCAAAATTATCATCATGGAAGTGTCCACTTCCATGACAATAAATTGCGCGTCACAGAAGTGCTTTCGTCAAGGGTGACCGACACGTGGCATCCACCGTAACGGAACACCGTTAAGCTATCGGGTCGGGTTTTGGATCGGATAACCCGTTAACAACCTCGACCAATGGGAAATTTCCACGTGTAAAATTCTTATTGGCCGGACGAAACATGTGTCAGGTCGTCAGTGGGTCAGATAGGCGCCTATGATATGTCGACACGTGCCACGGCCCACCACTAGCCCATTTAGATTACAAAGCCGGCCTGTTTGACTTGGTCAAAAGTTAACGGGCTGGCCCATGAAAAGCCTGTTAACGGTCTCTTCGCAAATAGCCCATTTTATGGCCCGGTAACTCACGGCCTGTTAGGCCCTAAAGGAAATCGGCCCAACAACGTCATGTGGGATGTCGAATATAACACCAGCCCATTTCACTTTTGGCCCATGTATGGCCCACAATGTCTTTTGGCCCATATGAGGCCTTCGTACCTTTAGGCCCTTTAGAGGCCCACAGTGACTCTAGCCCATAATGAATAGTAATTTTCTTTGTACCCGTTAACGGCCTGTGATTCACATGGGCTGTTTCCAGCCCGTGTTAGCTTTCGGCCTATTGACGGCCCATACGTTCTTGGGCTCCTTTCCGGCTCTCGATTACTTCCGGCCCGTTACTGGCCTGTTCCCCTAATGGGCCAAATTCGGCCCATGGCATGAGTCGGCCCATTTCTGGCCTGTTAACCAGTTGCGCCATTTCCAGCCCGTCCTATATTCTGGCCCATTAACGGCCCGTTATGCCTGTGATAGAATTAAGCTTCTGCTATCCTCCGGCCTATTAACGGCCCATTACCATGCTGGGCCGATACCAATTACGCCCATTTATGGCCCATGTAGACCCATTTATCCGACGGCCCGAGGCCCACGATTGAACGACCCTATTGGAGGCCCATTTATCGACGGCCGTAGGAGACCCATGGATCCTATGGCCCGTATACGACCCATGGTTGTTGCGGTCACTAGCAAACCAGGGAAAAAGAAGATTAGGAAATAAATAAGGCCGAAACTAATGCTAGGCTATTAAGGCGATTGCACATATTACATCCACTCGGCATCAAAGATCACCACCAGTGAAATATAGGGAACACACTACACTATACAAAAATGGCTTGCTGTTTTCTTCAGTCGGTGGCTGCACGTTAAGAATAAATTTTGTATCGCACCAAAACAAATTACAACTATATAACAAAAGGAAGGTTGGCATAAAACTTAACAGTCTAGCAGATAAATGCACCACCAGAAGTTCAGAAGCTCAGTTCATTTGACCTGACTGTTACATTTTCATGTTGTATTGTCCAATGGAGCATCATAACCCTCGCCTTCATTTCTCCTAGGCTCTTGAACAACATAGCAAATGTCTGATAGTCTGGTTTCAAAACCATGCATATCTTGACGACATCGAACAATGTCTCTCCTTGTTTCACAAAGGGTCTCTATTAGGGAATGGACTTGTGTCTGGAGCGCAGATACAACATTGCTTTGAGCTTGCATATGTTGATCATGAGGCAGTTTGGATGAGATTGCCTTAACAACCAACCCAGTATTATGCAGGAACGTGCTTTTGGCACTGCTAGTGGACAGGTACTGACCCACTGTAGCAAGAGCTGGCATTGCGGTTATAGTTGCCTCGCCACCTTCAGAAGGTGGCGGTTCCACCATTTTTTCCATAGCTCGCTGAAAAAGTTGAGTTTTTACATTAGTAGTACCAGAACAGAAGATATTAAAGAGGCAGCAAAACCAAACAAAATAGCTTTGGTCTATATACAGACCTTATTTTGGTGAACCCATGTAAAATATTAGTTGTATTTTATTGCAAAGTACATAATAAATACAGGTTCCAAACATATGACCATGTACCATCGCTAATGTATTGTCTATTTCTTCACATTGTATTGAGGGCTAAGGATAAAGAGACGAAGTTTATAATACGGTAAGCATAGTATGACATCATTCATATCACAAAACAACTGAGAACAGACAAACAGGCAATTGTAACGTTGTGTGGGCAAGTCCAGCACGGAACTAGATTACAGGTCAAGATCAAAGGAACATCACTCCTCTCTTTTAAACCTTGTAAGGTGCAATGATATGCTAAGACAATTGTGTATAAAATTGAAAAGAGTAATAGACATTGGCTGCAAACCATGCAGTTCAAGGCACAAGTCAGAGTAAGTAGTAGTTAAAAGGCATGAGGATTAAGGACTTACAACAACGACTTTGACTGGTGTAGTCATGCCCTTCTTCTTGCTGGTGTGAGAGTCCTTGAAGATTTCCACAACATTTGGTTCAGGTACTTTTTGGTCCTTGCGGGCTTTCCTCTGCATTTGGAACAAGTCAATATAGATCTGATAATATGGTACAGCAAAAAGAGTGAAACAACAGCTAATTACAAGAGCCTCGCAGTGTGCAATATAGCTACAAGATCCTGTCGTCTGTTGGAATTTCACTTTCATATGGTTGGCCTTGTTCTTTGAACAGTTCACCTACAAGAAGATAGATTTGTGTGGCACATGCATAAATAGGACTTCAACATGTGATCTGATCACATATATATAATGTACCTGATACTTTGGATCAGACCAGTGTTTAACGAGGCCCCTCCAGTCTTCATCCGGTATATTTTCCACTGGAGATGTTTGGGAAAGTTCACTATTAGCCTTGCCTTCAAAGTGAGTTTTCCTCAAGTTATACTGATACTGTCGCAGAGCAAACTTGAAAACATGGGTGCAAGCTTGTCTGGTTGCATCATCTTGGCTATCCAACTTGAACCTCATCTGTTGAAAATTATGGGAGTCTCATTATCGGCAACCTAGAAAGTATGGGACAGAGCAAGATGATATTACTAGTTTCCATACATAACCATAATTACAGATAAATGGTTGAGGAAGGTGTTGAACTGGGTTTCGTCTTTTTCATTCCTGTATTGAATCCATGTTGGGAGGATACGTACATGACACCTAACGGCAACCGCTGCCTCTGATACTAACTTGGATGACTCTGTATCATCACGTGGCCTTTTTAAACCTGCCTCAAAATGGATCTCCATTCTTCCTCCTCTAGATTTAGTTAACCTATCGAGCATTATCCCTGATGTTTGTTTCCTCTTGCGCCTAGGTGCTAGTCCAACAACAAACATCGGAAGTGTTAGTGTACATCAAACTATGAGACTACATATAAAGAAGCATGCAACTGTAACTTGACTCCAGCAACTACCTTCTTGTTGTTGAAGCTCACAAGGTTCATCTGATCTTGCCAACTTGTCTTGTGTCAAGAGTGCTTGGGAAGTAGTGTCAGGTGGCAAGGGAGCTTGGGAACATGCTGCTAGCTCAGTTGATGCACGAGTAACTCGTGCAACTGGTAGTACTGTGGTAGGTGTTGCAAGAACTAGGGCTGTCTCTGCTTGTTTGGTGGCAGCTATTTGTTTCTGCTTGGTATTTTTTGCAGCTCGTGTAGCATGGGATGCCCTATTTGTAGAATTTTCCACTGGACTTTGACCTTCTATTGCACCATCAGTACCAGCAGAATCTGCAGGATTCATCCGCTTCTCATTCCCTGCCATTCTGTGTTTCTTCCTCTTTCTCTGTGCCATGTTAAGTCAAGCCGACAAGAAAAACGATCAAAATTTAGTTCTTCAGAACAAATTGATGCGTGATGCAGACGAACTGAACTTTGATGTTAGACAACCACATGATAGGAGGATGTAATATGTATGAAAAACATGATGGAAGAGATAACCAGAACTATGATGTGTAAACTAAGCAGAAGACATTTCACCAAATTATAAGCAATGCAATGGAAGGTAGACACCATATGAAAGATGCTACAAATATCGCTCTGCCAAGTTAACAGTGTCTCATCATAAATGGCGTTTAAACAAATGTGAAGCAGTACAAGAAATAAATCATACGCAAGATGCAAACAACATCACACTACCATGTTAGAGGTCTCTTGTCATTAGTGCCATTGCATATTCACAGCATTGCATATTCACAGCTTATGATGTGTAAACTAAGGAGAAGGCATTTCAACAAATTAGAAGCAATGAAAGCTAGACACCGTATGAAAGATGCAACGAATATCACTCTACCAAGTTAAAATTGTCGTCATAAGTGCCATTTCAACAAATTAGTAGTACAAGCTAGAAAAGAATGCGAGATGTAACCTATATCACACTCCAAAGTCAAACGTGTCTTATGATAAGTGATTGTTGCAGGTTACTCAATAGTAGTAATTTGATGTAAGAACATGGTGGGATAGACATATATTGTATGTTCTAGAAACAGGAACACGTGTCTTATTCAAGTATAATGTGTAAAGTAAGCAGATGGAATTCAACAAAATTAGAAGCAATACAAGCTAGACATCACACATAACATGCAACCACATATAACAGTGCCAAGTTAGAGGGAGCATCGGTGATGGTGCACTAGGGGAGATGTGCTCATCATAAACACAGCTTTGTTGAGTGTCTATGCATGTGTTGTCTTGGAAATCATCTTGGGGGTGTGGAGGAGTAGAAACTGTAGAGGCCCTCCGTTTGGAAGGAGCACCTTTATCCGCTGCCTTGCTAACTTCCTTCCGCTTTATTGATTTTGAATTGTCAAGTAAAACCGACAAGAAAAAGCAATAAAATTCTCTCTTCAGAACTCATTCATGCATGATACTGACAATCACTACTTTGATATAAGGCAAACACATGATACCAGGATTAAATATGTACGAAAAACAGGACGACATGGCATGTTCACAACTGTTTGTGTAAACTAAGCAGAAACCATTCCAACAAATAAGAAGCAATGCAAGCTAGACACCACATGAAAGATGCAACCAATATGACTCTGCCAAGTTAAAAGTGTCCCATCATAAATGGAATTTCAACTAATTAGAAGCAGCGCATGCTATAAATCATATGAAAGACGCAACTAATATCGCACTGCATATACTAAAGGTGTCTCGTCATATTGATTGATGCGGGATACAAAAAAACAATAATTTTATGTAAGGACATGCTTACGAGACAGATGTACTATGTACTAAATACAGGAAGGCATGTCACATTAACAGGTATAATGTATAAGCTAAGCAGACTAGCACATGCAGTTTAACCAGATTGGAAGAATTACAATCTAGACACCATATGCAACATGCAACCACATATCATGCTGCCAAGTTAGAGAAAGCACCTGCGATGCTAGTGTAGGGGAAATGCTGTAATCAACTACAGAGCTACGTTCACTATCTTCATCTAGCCTTGCTGTTTCTTGAGAATCATGTCGAGAGGCTGACGCTGCATTCTTTAAATGAGGAGTAGTCCAATTGCCTGCCTGCCTCATCAGAAGTGATTGATGAGGGATACACAAGAACATTAGTTTGATGTAAGAACATGGTTAATGCACAGATGTACTAGTATGTACCAAAAACAGAGAGGCATGTCGTATTCAAAGGTATAGTGTTTAAGCTAAGCAGATGCAATTTAACCAAATTGGAAGCAATACAAGCTCGACATCCGGCTCGAGTGGTGAGCATGATCATCTAGCACCTGAGATCCTAGTCGGAGGCAGGCTGCTTCGCCACCATCGCGTCTTTTTAGTTGGCTTCCAGGTGCTGCCTGTCTTTGCTGGGCTTGCCACTGGCTCGGCCAGTGCCCTGACTAGATATTTGTCTTCTGGTGCTCACGGGATGGTGGTTCATGTAAAAAATAGCTTTCCTTATCTTAATAAAGACCAACTTCGGCCTTTTGAATACAAGCTAGACACCATATGGAACATGCAACCACATATGACACCGCGAAGTTAAATCAAGCACCTCGGATGGTGGTTCATTGCGAGCGAGGTCATCAGCTCCAGAGCTACGTTTACCGTGTCCATCTGCTGACATTGCACCCTTTATAGCGCTGTAATGTGCCATGCCTACCCGCATACCAAGCTGGAGCAACTTCTCTCTTTTGTTTTCTACTTCTCTCTTGATAGCAGATTCTGAAATACCCTTGCATAAAAACACAATAGTGAGAGTAAGGATGAAGTGTGTGCAGAACTAGTGCACTGTAAAAGTAGCAGAAAGCAGGTGGCTGAAAAATAAATGACAAGAGACATATGATAGCTCTAGAACATTGCATGGCAAACAAAATTAAATGCTACTCCCTGTGATTTTGTAATATATGAGCACATGAAATGCAGGTACTCCTCCAGCACACCACCACATGTGGTCATATCTAAGATAACAGTCGACTGAAATAAATAGGTCAGTCGATTTTTTTAGTGAACCGTCTGATCTATAAGGAACGGGCAGATGGTGAAAGTACAACTATCCCTAGGTGGTTTTGGTAATTCCTAACAACATATAGCTCATTGAGCTAATGCTATTTCAAGATGAATATTTCAGGAAAGCTCAATGATTGGCATGGCATGGATGAGAAAAGTGGACCCCTCAAAATGCTAAGGACAAAAGGATTGGCTCAAGATCAAAGCTCAAGACTCTACATTTTATATTTTAGTGATCCAAGATCACATTGAGTCTATAGGAAAAGCCAATACTATCAAGGAGGGATGAGGTGTTGCTTAATGGCTTACTTGCTCAAAGTGCTTAGTGATATGCTCCAAAGCCCTCAACTACTTTCTCACATCCACACATGACCTAAATCAAAAGTCAAACTCGGCCCCACCGATTCTTTCTATCCAGCGCCACCGAGTTCAGATGTCATAGCCACTGCCACAAACCCTAGAACTACTAGAAAAAGGGCTATAGATGGGATTGACACTAATGGCGCACCAGACAAGCGGTGCGCCATTAGTATATACTAATGGCCACCTTCTGATACGCCATTAGAGTTGAAACTACTAATAGGCGCACCTGGCCCAAGGTGCGCCATTAGTATCAATTTTTTTTTGTTTTTTGAACTAGTGCGCCTGTCCAAACATACTAATGGCGCATCCAGACGCAGTGCGCCATTACTAGTTGTAACTAGTAATGGCGCACCTGTCGGAAAGTGCGCCACTAATGTTGTTTTTTTATTATATTTTTTATTCCTTTTTTGCAAAACTACTAATGGCGCACTGTTCCACCGTGCGCCATTACTAGTTTAAAC
>NC_057795.1:431720896-431724785 GCF_018294505.1 Triticum aestivum | reverse complement strand
AATGGCGCACTGTGGAACAGTGCGCCATTAGTATGTTTTTTTTGCAAAACTACTAATGGCGCACCACCAGAAGGTGCGCCATTAGTAACCTGGATTACTAATGGCGCATTTAGAGTTGGTGCGCCATTAGTAAGTGGGCAGCAACAAGATATTTTGGACAACCTCTCCTATCCACACTCACTTTCTCCCCACTTCATTCTCTCCACCTCCTCCTTGTCTCGGGTGCCTCCTCTTTTTTACCTCATTTCCACCATAGATTCATTCAAATTAAGTGGTTAAATTACCTTGTTTTGATAGGTAAGTAAGGGGGGAAGCTATATTTATGTTGTTCTCCCTACAACAATGTGCACATGCACTTTTTATGGCCTAGCTAGATCTATGTATGTTCATGGTGTTGCATATGTTTGTGGTGTTGCATATGTGTTTGTGTTTGGAGGTGTACCGGTATTTGAAATTCGATAGTTGCCAATATTTTGCCGGAATGTTGATTCATTTCCGTTTCGGCGAGAATTTTGGCATTAAGCATTCTTTTTGGTCCTATTTTTAGGGAAAGTCATGCCAAATTTTTTCTTGGTTCTAAAATATCGTTCACATGAGTATGCTAATTGAAGGACCGAAACAACCAGGGAACGACATCAATCTGTATCTGGGGCTCCTGAAAGAGGAGCTTGACACTTTGTGGAAAACGCCAGGCAATACGTGGGACGCCGCAGAGAAAGAATATTTCCCTATGAGAGCGCACTGCTCACGACGGTGCACGACTATCTCGGTTACGGATATCTCGCGGGGCAGGTAGTCCACGGATTTTCTGGATGCGTAAGGTGCATGGATGACACAACATATCGCCAGCTAGATAGAGATCCCGGGTCTTCGAAAACCATGTTCATGGGACATCGAAGGTGGCTTCGCGATGATGACCCGTGGAGGAAACGCAAGGATCTGTTCGATGGTGAAACCGAACCCCGAAAACGCCCGTGTACGAGGAGCGGCGAGGAAATAGATAAGCTGTTGAAAAATTGGAAAGACTGCCCACTGCCGGGAAAGAAGCAAAAGGCGCCAGAGCCGGGAAACAAGCGAAAGGCGCCAGAGCCGCTGTTGAAGGTATGGAAAACGAGGTCTGTTTTCTAGGACTTGCCATACTGGAAGATCCACCGTGTGCCTCACAGCCTTGATGTCATGCATATCACGAAGAACGTGTGCGAGAGTCTGCTTGGTACCCTGCTCAACATGCCAGAGAGGACCAAAGATGGGCCGAAAGCAAGGGCAGACTTGAAATCAATGGGCATCAGGCAGGAGCTTCACGCTAATGATGATGATGATGATGAGGCGAAGCAGGACACAGAAAGTCGTCGCAGAGGAAAAAAGGCCAAGAAGACCGGAAATGACTACCCTCCCGCGTGCTTCACTCTAAGTCAGGAGGAGATCGAGCAGTTTTTCACCTGCCTCCTAGGAGTAAAACTTCCTTACAGTTACGCGGGGAAGATAAGCAGATACCTAGACCTAGCGAAGCAGAAGTTCAGTTGGATGAAGTCTCACGACTATCACGTGCTGATGACGCAGATACTTCCAGTTGCAATCCGTGGGATCATGGACGCGCACGTCCGTGAAACTCTATTTGGCCTATGAAACTTTTTCGACGTCATCTCTCGGAAGTCGATTGGCGTGAGGCAACTCAGAAGGCTACAGGAAGAGATCGTGGTGATACTATGCGAGCTTGAGATGTACTTCCCGCCCGCATTCTTCGACGTTATGGTGGATCTGCTGGTCCATATAGTGGAGGATATCATCCAACTCGGGCCGACGTTCCTGCACAGCATGATGCCGTTCGAAAGGATGAATGGTGTCATCAAAGGATACGTTCGCAACATGTCACGTCCAACGGGAAGTATAGCCAGGGGATTTCTGACCGAAGAGTGCATCTCCTACTGCACGAATTATCTAGGCATCGAGAACCCCGTTGGTCTGCCCGTCAACAGGCACCTCGGCAGGCTCGCTGGATGGGGTCACCGTGAGGGTCGCCGCGAAATGAATGTCGACTTAGAGGGTCGACTCGCCGACTTTGAAAGAGCAAACCTAGTCGCGCTACAACACATAGACGTGGTTGATCCTTGGGTGGTAGAGCACAAAACCTTTATTAAGAAGACGTACAGTGACCGAGGCCAACAGAGGACGGACGGAGATATAATCAAAGAGCACAACTCATGTTTCACGCGTTGGTTCAAGAAGAAGCTTCTGTCGTACCCTTTACATGAGGATTCTTCCGCGGAAGAACAACTCATATTCGCCTTGTCACAGGGCGCCGAGCACAACCTGATGACCTATAAGGCGTACGATATCAACGGCTACACATTCTACACCGAGGATAAGGACATGAAGAGCGATGGTTATCAGAACTCCGGGGTAACGATGGAATCCTACACCGGTAACGACAAGGACAGATACTACGGAAGGATCGAGGAGATCTGGGAGCTAAGCTACGCTGGAGAGAAGGTCCCGATGTTTCGTGTCAGATGGGCGAAGAGCGTCCTAAAAGAAGACCAGTATTTCACCACCATGGTTATACCCGAAGCCAAATCCAAGACCGCGGGCGCAAACGTCACCGCGAAAAATGAGCCATGGGTACTGGCTTCCCAAGTGGACCAATGCTTCTTCATTACCGACCCGTCAAAGCCCAGTCGTGTTGTCGTGAGGAGAGGCAAAAGGAAGATCATCGGAATGGATGGAGTAGCCAATGAGCAAGACTTCGACAAGTACGGCGACCCGAGCATCGAACATGACGACGATGATGAAGTAGCAGCATACACCACAAGAAGAAGCAGGACCACCCTACCTAAAGGACGTCCGTTCCACAGAAGAACTCCATTTGCGAAAAAGAAGGGCAAGAAGATTGTGAACAGATAGCTAGCTAAGATCGATTGTATTTAAATCGTAGCCTTCATTTCTCGATTGTATTTCATGGGCACTTTTTGAACTATCATGAATAGTTTTAAATTTCATGGACACTCGATCTCGATCCCCCTCCATCTCGATCGCTATCCCACCTCGCCAGATCCGGTCCCCTTCGCCGCCGAGCACCCCCCGGTCCACCGGCCGCTGCCGCCGACCCCCCGCACCCTCGATTCCCCTACTCAACCGCCACCGCCGATCCCCCGCACCCCTCCCCTACTCAACCGCCGCCGCCGACCCCCCGCACCCCGCGCACCCTCCCCCGCTCCACCGGCATTACTGTTTGATGATATTTTTTAAAAAATTATTACTGTCTTATAAAAAAAATTACTTTTATGATTTAAAAAAGTTTGAACATATTTAAACACAAATAAGTATCAAACAGCATTTTAAATGCATAAAAAAAATTGTGGAGCCTGGGAATCGAACCCAGGACCTCCTGGTGTGAGAACTGGTTGCTGACTAGTCGAGCTAGTAGAGGGAACTTGGTGTGGATCAGGTCAGGTGGAAGATAACATGTTGGCTCGAGCAGAAATCAAAAAAAAAATATTAATGGCGCACCAGGGTGAGGTGCGCCATTAGTATGGATGTACTTATGGCGCACCGAGGGGTGGTGCGCCATTAGTATTGTGCCGCCCCCATCCGTATTTCCTCCCCGGCCCAAACCTATCCCCTCTCTCTCCCTCACCCTCGCCCTCGATCCCCTTCCCCTCTCCTCTCCCGATGCCGCTGCCCCTCCGCCTCGACGCCGCCCCGACGCTGCGACGCCGCCCCGTCATTCTCGTCTCCGCCCCGACGCCCCGACGCTGCAACACCGCCCTCTCCTCTCCCGACGTCGCCGCGCTGCCGCCCCGTCGTCCTCGTCTCCTTGGCGCCGCTCTCCCCGTCGCCCCACCTCGTTGGACGCCATCGCCCCGCCGCCCTCGTCGCCGGTGGCCCGGAC
>NC_057795.1:431704005-431720460 GCF_018294505.1 Triticum aestivum | reverse complement strand
CATTCAGATTCAGTCACATTCAGATTCGGTCACATTATACTGTTGATATATATGATTACAGTCTTTCACAGATCAATATACTGTTGATATATTATATATATTGCAGTTAAATTTCGATTTTAGCAGTCATCAATTAATTTGCAGTACGTAGCAGTCTGCAATGAATGTGTCTAAGTTTCTGCAAACATGCCCTTTCTGCTGGTAGTGGTACCCATTATTTTTTGCAATGATAGTTAAACTCCAAATCGATGCTTGAGGGCAGCTGACGATAATCTCTCTACGTTTTCTAAGCGATGTATTCAAGAATTAAGTGCGCCGGGGGCATTTTTACCTTTCTTAGTACTGAAGATCTCCGGTTGGGTTTATAAGTGAAGCAAGTTCTGTAAGGCATTTTCAGTACTGAAGATCTCGAGAGTTGCCGGCTAGAGTACACACACTACAGTTGTAGGTGTTTGAGAGAGACTCTTTCTTTTGCTTTTTTTGTTTTAGTGAATTGTGCATCTTCAGTTGTTTGGTTTTTTGTCCCCGATAAATTCAGTCATGTCCTTGTGGTTAACAGCATCCAAATCATCGAGCTCATCAAGTTTTTATTTCTGGAACCTATAATGTGGGCGGAATTAACTTTGGATTTTCTGCATTTAACTAAAAAACCCATAAAGAGTACAGTTCATTATTGAATAAAATGAAATGGCAGTTTATTTAGAAATTTCGAGCAGTTGTTCTATGGTTTTTTTAGCACAAAAAGTCTGATTATATAAGCAAAAACAATTGTTAGCTTTTAGATGTTGTGGTGGTTCACTTGGGGGTATGTGTAGCAGTTAGCAAAAACAGAGGACTAAAGTGCTCTGTTTTGGCAAACCAGTGCATGCATACCTTTTTTCTTCTTCATTTTTTTCACTGACGACGAATGCTGGCAACTCGACAGCAGCTAGCTAGCAGGTGTTCCTTTACAAGCATAGTAGAGCATAGTATGGATTCTAATGTTCAACTCTGACTAAACAGGTTCTGCAAACGGTCTTTTACTGCACTTGACTGAAGAAGTAGGTGTCTGCTATATCCTGCACTTGAGGTGAGTTGTGTTCTCAGGTTTACATTGCAATGGGCACTCTTCTTGTAAACACAAATTCAGATTTATATACTATATGCTGGCATGATTGTTTTTATTAGGCAGGACAGTGCAGTAGTTGATGTATCTTGGGTTGATTATAAAGTTGCTTGGGTTTAATATTACCCAGCATGATGATGTATCAATGTAGCGTTAGCATATGATCCAAGTGCTAATACTGCTAGTAAAATGTTGAATGATACTGCTTGGAGATGCATATATTGTCTCACCTCTTCACATGCCAATGTATTTTCCATGTTGTGATGGAGGCCTTTTTTGCCTTGTCCACCCGAGAGGCCCTTGAGTTTGCTAGAATGTCGATTAACTTCCGTTCCAGCAAATTCGGGTACTCCATATGTCCTATTTTCAGCAAAGGTCATGCTGAAATTTTCCGTGAATTTTAGCATGACTTTGCTAAAAATAGGACATATGGGGTACTTGTGACTAATGATGAAAGCTTAGGCTTTTAGGGTGCCTCGGCGTCGAAAAACCCTCAATGATAAAAGCTTAGCTTTTAGGATGCCTCGGTGTCGACAAACCCTAAATGATGAGACCATGATCTTGTTCCTTGACAATAACCAACTTTTTGACCAAACTTTGTTCCTATTTAGAGAGAAATATGGCCAACAATGATGAGGCTGGGGGTTCGGGCGGCAAGGCATTCTGGGAGCTGTCCCAGGAGATGGAGGAACAACCTCACTTGTATGAGGATGCCGCCTACCCCATCGATCCTGAGACCACTGATGGTACCGCCGAGGATGACCCCACTGATGCCACCACTGATGGTGCCGCCGAGGATGCCACCACTGATGATGGCGGCGCACGCACAGATGGCAGCCAACCGAAGAGGCAACGGAAGGACCGGCGCCCGATCGTGCTCCTCAGCCTCAAGGAGGAAGTTACTGAAGTGGACTCCGACGGGAATCCAACAACGCCCGAACGAATAGTCAAGGGGTACTCGCTTCAGCTCGGGTGCATTCTCCGGAGCACCGTCTCGATCAACACCAAGAACCTGAGGCATCCTGACCGAGGGAATTTGCGCAACCTCCTCTTCACGAAGCTGCACGAACGATACAAGTTCCCCGCTGAATTTGAAAACACAAGCCTCAAAGGGAATAAAGTGAACAATGCTGCCCTCACAAAGATGAGCAAGGCACTGTCTACTTGGAAAAGCAATGTGAAGAGAATGATCGAGAAAGATGAGAGTTATGAGAAGATCAAGGAGAAAAATCCTTCGATCACCGAAGATGACTACAACGACTTCAAGATGAATTGCTCGAGCACCGCAAACTCCCAATCAAGTCAGTGGGGGAAAGAAATGCGGGAGCTGAACATAGGGGAACACACACTCGGTCCCGGCGGTTACAGAGTGGCGGAGCCTATATGGGACAAGGAGGAGGCGGACCGTGCCGAGCAAGGCCTACCGCCCCTCTTCGATAAATACGGTGACAAGTAGACCAGGAACTTTGTCAGGGCCCAGTACAAGAAGGACCCGAAAACAAAGGAGCTTACCACGGATCCGAAGACCAGGGCGCTTGAGCTTGTTCTGGTAAGGAATACACCCCCGCGTAATTAGCTCCATATGGTTGCATTCTAATTAATGAAGCCAAATTTCTAAATGGTTCACATTCCTTCCACAGGTGACTGAAAGCAGTATTGTGGGGTTGACTAAGAGCAACCCTTGGGACACCACTCTAAATAGGGCGTTGAATGTAATGAAGAACAAGGATAAGCTCAGTAAGCCGACGTCAGCTGGTCGTGTGGCCGGCAAAGGCTTGTCGACAAAATGGTCGTCATACTATAACAATGGTGGGCGAAAGGAGAAAAAGACCAGCTCGGAAAGCCAGGCACGCGAGGTTCAAGAACTCAAGGCACAGGTGGCGCGGATTCCGGAGATTGTCCAAGAGCAAGTGCAACAACAACTCGGAGTGACGATCACCGCCATTGTGCCTACCTTGATCGAGGGGTTGAGTGCGTGGATTGCGGGCAGCCAACAGGGGCCGCCCCCGATTCCTAGCTTCACGGCCAGCAACTCGCAGAATGCGATGGCGGGGCCATTGGTGCCTCCGGCGGAGGCGGCATTGGTGTCTCCGACGCCGGCACGGGAGCTTAATGCACCCGGGTGTACGCCGGCCGGCACCTCTGCAGCAAGCGGCCCCTCCGTCAACTGCACGCCCGCCGTTGGCGGTGCCTCGACATTAGCCGAGCTCGACGCCATCATCACGGTAACTAATTAAGCCTCTCTCGGCCGAGGACTTCATCTCCTTGCCTTTGACTGGGCATCCCTGACGCCCTACATGTTTTCGCAGGGCGCCGCCGACGTTCCATGCACTCTCCTGCACTTTGTGAACAACGAGTTGGTCGATGTCACCAAGGGCAAAATCGTTCAACCGGGCAACCCCTTGTTCCACGGTACCCAGATGCCACCCAACTTGTTTAGGGTTCAACTGGTTCGGGTGCTGCCAGGCTGCGACGAGTTGTTACCTCCGATTTGACCCGTCAGGGCCGACGATGATGACGTGATGACCCTCAGCGCCAGCCTGAGCTGGCCCCTGCTTTGGCCGAAGAGCCAGATTCGTTTGGGGGCGGGGGACACCACCCCAAAGACAACACCGCCAGTCGTGTCGGCGCCAAGTCGGCCCCATGGCAAGACCGCCGCAATGGTGCCGGACATCCCTATGCCACTGGATCCAAACATGCATATGGCACAGGATCAGAACAACGATGACGACGATACATTTGGCAACGTCGATCAATACTTTGCCGATCATGGGTATGATGGCGACTTCATGGGGCCTCCTTCTCAAGAACCCAACCCAACAAAAGACGTGCGTGATCTAGCTGGTACCGCGGAGAAGCCAAGTTGCAACAGGCGTCGTCTACCGTTCAGCTCTCAGGAGACGCCTCCAGCTGCCGACTTCACCAAGCCTCAGATAGGCGAGGTGCAAAATATTATCAGCCCCAACACACTCAAGAAGGCGGTCTGTGAGCAGAACTCGGTCCCATTACAGGAGAAGAAGAAGGCACGCAAAAGAAAGACTAAGAAGGGTGCGAGCCAGCCGGCACCGAGTACAATCCGTGCTCAGGACGGGCCACCTTCACCTAAGGATATCTCGAGGAGGGTGCATGTGGCGGGTAGGGCGATGCTACTGACAAATATGCTCAATGCTGCAACCGGTGCTATGCGGAGTCTGCATGACAGTGTTCTTTCTTTGGAGAAGCGGCATCTCAGAGAGAAGGATGTGGCATACCCGATTTTCGCGGCCAATGTGCCAGAAGGCAAGGGCTTTGTGGATAACTCCATCGGGCGTATGATCGTCCTGCGGTTTGATGACATCCACACTATGTTGAACCTTCATCCGCTGCACTACACCTTCGTTCGGCTATTTTTGCTGAGTATGGAGATGCGGATCATTCGCGACAAGACCCCGGACATCGTGATAGTCGACCCCTTCTACATGCATGCCAAGATCTTGGGCAGCGCTGGGGACGGCAAGTTGCGAGTTCTTACCTCGAAGGCATCATTCTGGCAAACCAAGATAAGGGTAACTTCCTCGTGCCTTACTTTCCCGAGTAAGTCCTCCCCTCAACCGGCCCGTAACATATGAATTCTTAGATTTTGATCGTTTTTCTTTTAACATTCCGTGTTTTCTGCAGTGACACACATTGCACGCTCATCCTCCTAAGCCCCAAATATTCCATGGCCACGTATTTCGACCCGGACCGTCAGTCAAACGTAGACTACACAAATGTCAAGAAGGTTCTTGATGATGTTCTCCCCGGCTACGCCAAATCTGGAGGCACCTTCACCAGGCCTAATGCTAAGTACGGGAAACACGTGTTCTCCCACAATACGACGTTCTGCTGCGTCAAGCAGCCGCCTGGCGCTCAGAAGGGTGCCTACTACGCCATCCATCACATGCGGGCGATCGTACGGGACCATCATCAACTTCTGCTACCGAGTAAACTCAAAGATTGGGCCGCGAGCGTGTCGGCAATCCAGGACACGGACATCAGACAAGAATTCTTTCGCATTCAGTTGGAGTTTGCGGAAATCATCCATCAAGATGTCCTTCGTACCTCGGGGCAGTTCTACCTCAGAAATCAACCGTCTAACAGTGACATCGACACAATGCTACAAATGCAGGCTGACAACGACCGTTATTTCATGACTCCCACGATAGACGGCGGCTTCATCCATGCTCCGGTCCCTTGAGTCGAGTCGAAAGCAGTGATGCTGTGTCTAGTTCTGAAACATCGATTGGCTCATGTTGTAATTAAACTTTAATGAACTTGTAGTATGTTTCTTTGGTTTCGAGAGTCGTTCAACTTAGATGTAATCGATGCTATTAATGTCTTGCTTTTCTCTTCCGATCGTTCTGTTGCATACTTATATATTGCTTATGTATTGTCTGTGAATTGGTACTAACGTTTCGTTTGGCTAGTGCATAGCGATGCTGTCGTATGTCGTGTACAAGGGTAAGGTTCCCGAAGTGTACGACGACTGGGAGGAGTGTCGGAGACAGGTTCACCGATTCAGCGGTAACAGTTACAAAGGGTACACCACTAGGGCCGAGGCCAAATCTAGATACGCCCGCTATCTAGCGGGAGAGGGGAGGGAGCGTTGGAGGAACCAGATGAAGACGAGTTTCATTGTGATGATGCTCATTGTGATGACCACAGCTCTCTTCTATGTGATGGTAGTTTAGATGATCGATATCGACTTGTAATGTGAAGACAAACTCGCTACTCGCGGTCTCGAGACTTGTAATATAATGTTCTATCTTTGTTCGGTCTTTTCAATTCGGAGACTAATATGATGAATTGTATTCAAAGACTAATCTTCTATTGTATTCGATGAATCTGTTGTTGATGTGTGCTGTCTATATTTTGTCCAATTATACATTTTCTAACCTGTGCAAAAAACAGAAAATTTAAAGATAGAAAAAAAACCTAATATTCATACCAATGGCGCATCACATCACAGTGCGCCATTGGTATGCCAAAGTATACTAATGGCGCATCATTAAACAGTGCGCCATTAGTATGCTGAAGTTACTAATGGCGCATCTTGTTGTTGTGCGCCATTAGTATGCCAAAGCACCTGGGTATACATGGCCCCCTGGGAGGCATACTAATGGCGCACTGCTGTATATACTAATGGCGCATCTGAGGTGCGCCATTAGTATACCAGATACTAATGGCGCACCAGTGGTGCGCCATTAGTAAAACATACTAATGGCGTGGCACTAATGGCGCACCACTAATGCGCCATTAATGTCCAAATTAGGTGCGCCATTAGTAGGCCATTTCCTAGTAGTGTAGGCAAATCGGTCTCATCGATAGGGATCTTGGTCTCATCGAGATGGGATTGTAATCTCTCTGTTTCCCTTCGTAACGTTTCGGTACCACCGAGATGAGCGATCGGTCCCACCGAGATTGCAATGTAAACTCTCTGCTTCCTTTTCGTAACATTTTGGTCTCACCGAAATGAGCGAACCGGTCCCACCGAGTTTACCTGACCAACTCTTTGGTTAGCTTATTACCAAAATCGGTCCTACCGAGTTTGTTTAATCGGTCTCATCAAGATTACGTTATGCCCTAACCCTAACCATATCGGTCCTACCGAGTTCCATGTCGGTCCAACCGAAAATCCTAACGGTCACTAGTTTTGCTGAATCGGTCCGACCGAGTTTCTCAATTCGGTCCCACCGAGATTGGCAGGTTGTGTGTAACAGTTAGATTTTGTGTGGAGGCTATATATACCCCTCCCTCTCCTCTTCATTCGTGGAGAGAGCCATCAGAACGAACCTACACTTCCAACTTTCATTTTCTGAGAGAGAACCACCTACACTTGTGTTGAGAGCAAGATATTCGATTCCTACCATATGAGTTTTGATATCTAGCCTTCCCCAAGTTGCTTTCCACTCAAATCTTCTTTCCACCAAATCCAAATCCTGTGAGAGAGAGTTGAGTGTTGGGGAGACTATCATTTGAAGCACAAGAGCAAGGAGTTCATCATCAGCACACCATTTGTTACTTCTTGGAGAGTGGTGTCTCCTAGATTGGCTAGGTGTCACTTGGGATCCTCCGACAAGATTGTGGAGTTGAACCAAGGAGTTTGTAAGGGCAAGGAGATCGCCTACTTCGTGAAGATCTACCACTAGTGAGGCAAGTCTTTCGTGGGCGATGGCCATGGTGGGATAGACAAGGTTGCTTCTTCGTGGACCCTTCGTGGGTGGAGCTCTCCGTGGACTCTCGCAGCCCTTACCCTTCGTGGGTTGAAGTCTCCATCAACGTGGATGTACGATAGCACCACCTATCAGAACCATGACAAAAACATCCGTGTCTCCAATTGCGTTTGAATTCTCCAAACCCTTCCCTTTACATTCTTGCAAGTTGCATGCTTTACTTTCCGCTTCTCATATACTCTTTGCATGCTTGCTTGAATTGTGTTAAGGTTGCTTGACTTGTGCTAAGTTAGCTAAAATCTACCAAAGACTAAAATTGGGAAAAGGATAAGTTTTTATTTGGTCAAGTAGTCTTATCACCCCCCTATATACATACTTTCGATCCTACAAGTGGTATCAGAGCTTTGGTCTCCATTTGCTTTGATTTCCATAGCTTTTGGTAGTCATATCCTTGGTTTCACAACCTAGGAGAGTATGGCGTCTAGCGAGGGAAACTATCACCGTAGAGGTCCTTACTTTGATGGTACTAATTTTGCTAATTGGAAGCATAAGATGAAAATACATATTCTTGGACATAACCCTGCCGTTTGGGCTGTTGTGTGTATTGGCTTGCAAGGTGAATTCTTTGATGGGAGAGAACCGAACCGTGAAGCTAGCGCGGAAGAGTTGAAGATGCTGCAATACAACGCTCAAGCTTGTGATATCCTCTTCAATGGATTGTGCCCCGAAGAATTCAACAAAATTAGCCATCTTGAGAATGCAAAGGAAATTTGTGATACTTTGATTGATATGCACGAAGGTACCGACTCCGTCAAGGAATCCAAGTTGGATGTGCTTCAAAGTCAGCTTGACAAGTTCAAAATGAAGGATGGTGAAGGTGTCGCTGAAATGTATTCTAGGCTTGCTCTTATCACAAATGAGATTGCCGGCTTAGGAAGTGAAGAGATGACTGACAAATTCATCATCAAGAAGATCCTACGAGCTTTGGACGGAAAATATGATACCGTGTGCACATTGATCCAAATGATGCCCAGTTACAAAGATCTCAAGCCAATGGAAGTCATTGGAAGAATTGCTGCTCATGAGATGTCACTCAAGGATAAGGAGGAAATACACAACAAGTCAAGTGGTGCTTACAAAGCCTCATGTGAAGCTCCCACATCATCAAGTGAGAAACAAACCTTCAATGAAGAATTGAGCCTAATGGTGAAGAACTTCAACAAGTTTACAAGAGTAGAAGCAAAGAGAGAATCTCCAAGTCAAGGTCGTACAATGACAAAATATCTTCTAGTCGAGAGCGTAATTGCTACAATTGTGGAAGACCCGGACACTACTCCAATGAGTGTACGGCACCCTACAAAAGAAGAGAAGACTCTCCAAAAAGAAGAAGTAGAAGAGAAGAATCACCACCAAGAGAGAGAAGGAGTAAACATGATCGTTATGAACGAAGAACATCCCAAAGAAGCAAGGATTCGGAAAGGAAGGACAAGTCATCAAGGAGCTACACAAAACGAAGACATCAAGCTCATGTTGGTGAATGGGTATCCGGCTCCGACTCCGACAATCACTCCGAGAGAAGCTATCACTCCGACTCCGAATATACTCAAGATGAAGGTGTTGTCGGTCTAGCACTTGTGTCAACCAACTCCTACGACATATTTGATTCACCAAATGAAGGACTTGGAAGATGCTTCATGGCTCAAGGCCCAAAGGTAACACACCCCGAGTATGTTGATTTCAATAGTGATGAAGATGACTTGTTAGGTGATGATGATTTACTTGTTGACAACTCTAGTGATGAATACTATGATGAAACATCAATTAATCATGCTAATCAAGATAAAACGAATGACAATGATAAGGAGAAGATTGAGCTTCTAACTAAAGAACTAAACACTCTTAAGTTAGCTCATGAAACTATCTTAGAAGATCATCGAGAGCTTTTAAGGACTCATGAGAAGTTACATTTTGAAAAGCTCAACCTTGAGCAAGAGCATGAGTTCTTAAAGGCAATCAATGATGATCTTCGTAAGAAAAGTTCTTCTTACATTGCCAAGCGTTTACTTTTATCTACTTAGATGCCTCAAGTCAACTCTAGTAACAAGAACAAGAAAGATTCTTCCTCTAGTAGTAACAATAATCATGTTAAATCCAATATTGTTGCTTCTAGTAGTTCTCTTGATTCCACTAATGAGTCTCTTAGCCAAGTTATACTTCAGCAAGAAAATAGCTTATTGAAGGAATTATAGAGAAAGGTGTTTACAAGAGCCTTGCCGGGAGTAAGCAATTCGAGGAAATTGTACGCAAGCAAGGAAGGCACCGGAGTAACCAAGGTGTTGGTTTTGAATGAAAGTTCAATGCCAATGGAGTTGAGTGGGAAGAATATCAATACCCCAAAAAGAAGTTTGTTCCTCAACAAGAGAAGTATGATCCTACTTCCTTCAAAGGGACACAAGCTCAAGATGATCTTCCACCACAAGACCACAAGCAAAAAAGGCAAGGATAAGCTTCAAGAGGAGATTGATGCATTTGAAGAAGCTCCTAAGGCCTTGGTCAAGTGGGTTCCCAAGACTACATCAAGTTCTACTTCATCAAGTACGACTACAACTCCAAGGATTCCCATCAAGATGATGTGGATCCTGAAGAAGAAGAACTAGAGAGTTCTTGAGGGTGACTCCGCCAACATATTTCACTCATATCATTTTGGCAAGAACAAGTGCAATCAACTTGCACATCTTGCACTAGTTCATGGAGTCACAAACCCTCTTGTTGGTAAGACAAGGGACAAGGTAACCTAATGCTTTCATAGACATCATCTTGTGTGTGCATCTCTCTATGTCTATGGATATCCTTGTTTGTTCCTTGTGGGACTAACCCATGTAGGTATTGAAAGTGCAACTCACTCCAAAGGATTGCTCCAAATGATCTACATCAACATTGAGCATCCACATCTTCAACACCTACATGAAGTCATCATCGACAAAACCCAAGGTTAGTTCATCCCTTTTAGGGGGGATCTCACATCTAGGGGGGGCTTTACTCTAAGAATTGAGTCAAAGCAACTCTAATGGTGTGAACACAACAATGCTTTATGTAAAAGTGGTAACCCCACTTGAGCTTAAACGATGAGTATGACTTATGATCAAATGTTTTCATTTGACTCCTAAGTCAATATACTCATATATAGATGACCTAGTCATCGCCAATTGCTTGATAGATGCTAGAATTGGTTGTGCATGCTTTGCCACATATTTCATTTGCCATTTTATTGTGTGAGCATGTTGGTTGCATACTTTACTCATTCGAGGACATCCACTTGTTGTTTTGATAGTTTGTTTTCTTTTCTTTTGCCAAGTGGATGGACAAGAATGCCTAAGAACCCTCTCTAGCTATCTATGGTTTTCTTGTCTCAAACTCTATTCATGCTACATCACAAAGTTTGATCAAGTCAGATTCGAACCACTCTGTGTGAGGAGCACTCGGAGTCCCCGATTCGTCATAGACTTAAACTTCCAAAACTTCTTGGTGCGTTTCGGTCTGACCGATTCTACCATTTCGGCCATACCGAGATCACTAAGTCGATCTAGGTTTTCAATCTCGGTGCAACTGATTTGAACTTTTCGGTCACACCGACATGGTCAGGCTATATATATCCACGAGCCAAAATTTGGAAATTACTCCGAACTCTTTCGCCCGCGCTCAGTCTGCTTTGCCTCCCTGGGTCTCCGGATCGTCCTCCTCGTCGTCAGCAGCCTCCCTCCGCTGGTCTCCGCCGCCATCAAAGGGAATCGTCTCCGCCGTTGCCGCCGTAGCAAGTCCATCGCCAAACTAGGGTATGGACTTGATCCTTGTGCTAATCCCACTCCGAATTCCTAGCACATTGTTTTGCCATGTTTCTTCCCACAATTGAGATCATCTTATCTAGCGAAAACACTCCGTAGTTTAGTTGTGAATTGAAAATTTAGGGTTAGGTTTCCGCCGAAACCATCTCGGACCAAGCGAGTTGTAGAACTCGGTTCCACCGATTCGGCTAAGGCCATTGCACATGTGATTCTCGGTCTGACTGAGAATTGCAAATTGGTGTGACCGAGTTCAGGACTTTGTGAAACCCTAGCAGTCTCGGTGCCACCAAACTATGACTCGGTCTGACCGAGTTCACTAGTTTAGGTTCCAAAAGCTGCTTCAGTATCACCGAGTTCACAAATCGGTAGATCCGAAATGCTTTCTGTGGAAAACTAAAACTAAGTTTTTGACTCATTCTTTTGCAAAAACCTCTGTATTTTGTGATGCTCATCCTATCTACCTCATCTATATCTATTCACAGGTCTGCTATTAGTGTTTGCAACATGTCTGATCAGAGTGACAGCCAGAACAAGTCTGAGGAGCAGGTTCAGATGAGTTAGGGCACTAGTCCCTCTAGCAGCTATGATGATGGAAGCAGGAGCACACCCAACAACTTACCCAAGGCAGCCACCAGGGCCAAAAAGAAGAGAACCTCAGATTCTGAGGATGAAGACTATGTGGCTGTTGAGGATGAGACCACTTCCAAGAAGAAGGTGCTCAAGAAGGAGTATGGCACAGCTGCTGCCACTAAGTCTGGTATGAGGACGAAAGCACCTGCAAGAAGAATTCCCATGTCTAAAGCCAGAGCCTCCACTCAAGTACCTTTGGAGTCTGAACCCAAAGAGGCTGCTGTAGAAGGGAAGAAGAGGAAGGAAAGGGTCAAGAAGACCATGGCCAGGGTTGTTGGAAAGCCTTCCATGAGGGAAGAAGAAGAAGAGGAAGAGGTTGCTGCACCAGCACCCAAAGCTCAAAAGCTTATGGGTGATGCCATCAGGTCAGGGGCTGCTTCATCAAAGCCCAAAGCTGCACCCAAGAGGAATACAAGGAACATTCCTGCTAGAGAGAAGAACAAGTCCCAAGTGCCTGAAGCTACTGTTAAAGAATATGATGATGAGGAACATGTCTTGAGAAAGTTGAAGCCCAAAATTCCAGATCACAATGATGTTCATCCTGTAGCTGAGGATATGAAGCTGAGGAAGGATGCAGGTCTCAGACAGTGGAGATTAACTGATCCCTACGCAGTCAGGAGGAGAACTGTTGTGGACTATAGGTTCCATACAAAGGAACAGCATGACTTCTATGAGACAGTGCTACTTGACAAGAAGCCAATAGTCTGTGATATGAGATGGGTGGACTGGGAGTACATCAGGAAGAATGAAGATCATTATCCTGGAGTGTATAACAGTTTCAATGCTTGTGGAGTGATGACTTTGTTGGGAAGAAGCTCACAAAGTGGAATGATGAGCTTATTATGCAGTTCTACTCCACAACTCACTTCTACCCAGATGAAAGGATTGTCTGGATGTCTGAAGGTACTAGGTACCAATCAACAGTTGAAGAATGGGCAAAATTTATCAATGCACCTAAGGAGAATGAGGATGACTTGGATGTCTATGTCAAGAATAAGAAGGATCACAACTCCATGGCACATATGTACAGAGAGATCCCAAATGCTGTTGTTGAGACACACAAGTTTGGATCAGTACATTACCTTCTGTCAGGATTGCCAACAATCAACTGGATCCTCAGGCACACTCTTTTGCCTAAGTCAGGTGATCACAAGATGATCAGAGGCCATGCTATCAACCTACGTCACATATTTGATGTGCCTCAAAAGTTCAAGGTCATGAGCCTCATAGTGGAAACTATCAAAAGGACAGCTGCAGATCAGAAGAGAAGTTGTGGGTATGCCCCACAGATCCAGGAGCTAATCAACTCCAAGATGGGCACTGGCACATACCTCTTGGACAAGTACACATGCCCATCTATCCAGATTTTGAGGACAACACAGTGGTTATGGATGAAAAATGAACCATCTTTTGTGCAAGCACAAGCAAAGAAGGAGAAGGCAAGGACTAAAAAGGCTGCAAAGATGCCAACCATTGATGAGGCATCTCAGTACTTCCTGAAGAGCAAGCAGGATTAGCTTGGCTACTTCATTGCCTCCACTCTAAGGATTGAGAAGGGATTGGCCACCCTGACTCAAAACCAGGAGAGCCTGGAGAGGATCATGGAGCAGAAGTTCTATGACTTAGATGTGAAGGTCACTGAGATACAGTCAGTTGTTGAGCAACTTCAGGATGACATGCAGGAGAAGAAGGGCAAAACTACCACTGATGCTTTTGCTAGAGTGCCCAGGAGTCAGAGATCAGCTGCATTGCATGTTCCAGACACCAAAGCAACTTCATTTGCACCAGCTACAGCTTCAGTGACACCAGCTCCATCTACATCAACTAAAGTCTTCGTCCAAGGAGCCATCTCTACACCACCACCTGAAGACCAAGCCTGAGAGTCGATTTAGTACTATGCATTTTCTATGAACTTTTTGGTAACTTGTTGCCAAAGGGGGAGAAAAATGTATAGATCATAGGCTTCGAGAGAGAGTGTTGCTTTTGTTCTCTCTTGTTTTGATTTTTGGTGGTTAAACTTTATTTGCTTGTTTGAGATACTTTATGCTTTTGTGAGATACTTGGATGATCATGTGTTTGATCATATGCTACCTTAATGCTTGTTCGATGACATTATCCTTTTATCTCTATATGATCATTCACTTTGCTTGGTGATGAGTGCATGTATTCAATTATAATCATTTTGAGGGCTCCACCAAGATGTATGTGACATGGAAGACTCTACATTTTATATTTTAGTGATCCAAGATCACATTGAGTCTATAGGAAAAGCCAATACTATCAAGGAGGGATGAGGTGTTGCTTAATGGCTTACTTGCTCAAAGTGCTTAGTGATATGCTCCAAAGCCCTCAACTACTTTCTCACATCCACATATGACATAAACCAGAAGTCAAACTTAGCCCCACCGATTCTTTCTATCCGGCGCCACCGAGTTCAGATGTCATAGCCACTGCCACAAACCCTAGGCATCGATCTCACCGATAGGGATCTCGGTCTCACCGAGATGGGATTGTAATCTCTCTATTTCCCTTCGTAATGTTTCGGTACCACTGAGATGAGCGATCGGTCCCATCGAGATTGCAATGTAAACTCTCTGTTTCCTTTTCGTAACATTTCGGTCTCACCGAAATGAGCGAACCGGTCCCACCGAGTTTACCTGACCAACTCTCTGGTTAGCTTATTACCAAAATCGGTCCTACCGAGTTTGTGTAATCGGTCTCACCGAGATTACGTTATGCCCAAACCCTAACCATATCGGTCCTACCAAGTTGCATGTCGGTCCCACCGAAAATCCTAATGGTCACTAGATTTGCTGAATCGGTCCAACCGAGTTTCTCAATTCGGTCCCACCGAGATTGGCAAGTTGTGTGTAATGGTTAGATTTTGTGTGGAGGCTATATATACCCCTCCACCTCCTCGTCATTCGTGGAGAGAACCATCAGAACGAACCTACACTTCCAACTTACATGTTCTGAGAGAGAACCACCTACACTTGTGTTGAGAGCAAGATATTCCATTCCTACCATATGAATCTTGATCTCTAGCCTTCCGCAAGTTGCTTTCCACTCAAATCTTCTTTCCACCAAATCCAAATCATGAGAGAGAGAGTTGAGTGTTGGGGAGACTATCATTTGAAGCACAAGAGCAAGGAGTTCATCATCAACACACCATTTGTTACTTCTTGGAGAGTGGTGTCTCCTAGATTGGCTAGGTGTCACTTGGGATCCTCCGACAAGATTTTGGAGTTGAACCAAGGAGTTTGTAAGGGCAAGGAGATCGCCTACTTCGTGAAGATCTACCGCTAGTGAGGCAAGTCCTTCGTCGGCGACGGCCATGGTGGGATAGACAAGGTTGCTTCTTCGTGGACCCTTCATGGGTGGAACCCTCCGTGGACTCGCGCTGCCGTTACCCTTCGTGGGTTGAAGTCTCCATCAACGTAGATTTACGATAGCACCACCTATCGGAACCACGACAAAAACATCCGTGTCTCCAAATGCGTTTGAATTCTCCAAACCCTTCCCTTTACATTCTTGCAAGTTGCATGCTTTACTTTCCGCTGCTCATATACTCTTTGCATGCTTGCTTGAATTGTGTTAAGATTGCTTGACTTGTGGTAAGTTAGCTAAAATCTGCCAAAGAATAAAATTGGGAAAAGGATAAGTTTTTATTTGGTCAAGTAGTCTAATCACCCCCCCCCCCTCTAGACATACTTTCTATCCTACAGATGGTCTTCATCTACCTCCCGCCAGTCACTGTTGACGATCTTTCTCGAACTGCCAGTGACCACCGCCCCAGACCCCTGCCTCTGCCGCCCCGCCCTCCCCTCGACCTCACACACCGCCGTGCTTAGCAGCGCCCCCAGGCAATCCCTTTAATCCCGGCCAACCTCCAGATCGGGCGCCAGTAGCTCTAGGCCCCACACACCCCTAAGATAAACACCAAGGCGCTGCTTCCCAGGCGTAATAGGCGTACTAGCGCCTGTTATGCCGGGGAATGCTTCCGTTAATTGGGAATCAACTGACCAGAAATTGAAATTCGGGGGGGCGACGGAGCTCTAGCTAAGGTGAAATAGTATATGAGGAGAAACCTTGTGCATCACGATTTACTAGGAACATCTAGTATGAAGAAGAAGCGGTCAACTATTGTCTTCTGTGGGATGAATACCGTGCAAGCAGACACGTAAGACTTGCACGAATAAGGGAAGATGAGTACCCTTATCGGTTTCCAGTGTGGTCTCAATATGTCGCGGCGATCTTCTTGTTTTTCCCGGGGGAACCGATGTTTTGGAGAGACTTGGATCCTTGGACAAACCCATGGCCAAATTGTTGACTGTGTTGCCGTGGCCATATATCGGCAGAGGGGAAGCAGATCCGAGGCGGCGAAGGACGGCGTAGCAGGAACAACTCTAGTGCGGTGGATGGTGGCGAAGTTGGAGGGGCAGCGGTGAGGCGTAGGACGACGTGGTTGAACTGGCTCGGTATGGACGACTCGGCCTCGGCTTCAACTACTAGCCGTGGAGGGCGTTGCAGTTGAGGTTGCGGTGGACGACGACGTCGGGGTATCGGCTCCGGCATGATGGAGGAGGGCGGTGGTTGATGGGTGGGATGGGGTGGCGGACGGAGGACGCCGGGGTTTTGCGGATGGTGGAGAGGTAGTTTTTGTGCCCACAGAGTACGAATGGGGAAT